>NC_056745.1:158264520-158283605 GCF_019279795.1 Protopterus annectens
TCTTTGGTGCTCAAAACAGCTTGACCCGAAGTCAATCACTTTGATTATTCCTTGTCCCTTTGGGCACAGCAGAATGTTCTCCTTAAAGAAAAAATAGCACGTGTCACAGCAAGGACTAGCATTCCCACATACAGCCCATGGAAGATCAATTATTCGGATAAGCAGATCAGCAAATATAATTCTACCTTCCAGGTTTGGAATATCAGTAATATCATAGCAATAACCAATGACTGGGTGTAGTATATTGAAGATTTACCAATGGTTGGTGTGGTTTAATCAAGATAGCAAAGCCCAAATGATTAAACAAAGGCAACCTTGTGTAAATCTTCAATATATCACACCCAGGAGTTGGTTATTGTTATAATACAATGACATTACTTAAGAAAAAAATTACTTTTCTTAAATAATGTCTTTGTATAATGGTGCCATGGTGTTCTTCTGCTTTTTTTTGGTATCTTGGGGCTTTTTTGATGTGCTGCGCATGCATATCGGACTTCCGTTCTGAAGCTTACACAGTACATCAGTGCTTTGGAAAGGAAGCAACACGGAATAGAAGATGTGTGATGCTTTTTTTTTTTTTTTTTTAAATAAATAAAAAATAAAGTTTGAAATACAGACAGATAAGAGGTACAAGAGAAACAGGGCAGAAATACAAGGATAATCAGGTATGTTTCTTTAGTTTTGCATAACATACCTGATTTTCCTTGCATTTTTCTCTTCTACCTCTGTACTGTCCAGATATCAAAGTTTTTTTTTTAAAGCTCAGAAAACTGGAAAGCTCTGTAGTATATATTAATAAAAGAAAGTCTGGGTGACTGGACTTTTTCTATTGATATATGCTCAATTTACAACAGGCACGCTGGTTGGGCTGACCAATCAGCATGCACGTTTTTGAATGTAAATGACTTGTCATTGTATAATATGGGTTCTACTCTAGAAATTACAAAACTATTACCAAACATTATATAGCTTGTTCCACTTCCTTTTTGTCGTTATTAGTTTGAAAGTAAACATTTCTGTGAACATTTCTACATAAGAGAATATAACATTATCCAACTCCACAGATAATCAGCTAATAAACAGTAGTAATAAAATACATTTAGTGTAAACAGCCCATAATGATATCCCTGGAAAACATCAGTCATGTGTTGTTACGTTTTCAGGTCTAAGAAGTCAGTACGCATTTTCAAGACCACTAATGACATTGCAGATTCATGTATTAAGCACTGCAAGTACTTCTGCAGATAATTTTCATTCACATTCATTTTTTTAATACAGAAAATACAGATTCTTTAGGAAAATGTTTCTTCTTAAACCTATCTTCCTATATACAGGTAAAACAAATGCAAGTTAAATGAACAATAATATACATGCATAAGTAGCATGCTTCTGAAATTCGGTTCATAATACCTAGTTTTCAGCAATAATTTGCTGTGGATAGAATTTTGCTCAACCTTTATGTTCTTTGACAGACCATTACATGGCTACATGTAGTACTCTTTACTTTTCTCTAACGGCTGCTGCTGCAGTGCTGGTTACCCTCCACATTAAATGTACACTGAAGAATGGCCATGTCTTTCTTCTCTTACCCTAGTGATGATTCTCCCAGGACAATTACTCATATTCAGGTCACTGGCAACATGAGCAGACAAACTGTTCCTGTGTCACTGGATTCTCCACAGCTTACGTCTGGTCCACTCATTTGGTCTCTTGCATGTTAAACTGCATAGTCACCCATGAACTCTCTACATCTTGTAACTTTAACAAAATAATGGTCATTTTGAAAGTTATAATTCTGGCTGCAACACAGATGCTTCTATGATCAGATACCAATCCAACATGCAGGAAAAAAACTTAATACTGAAACAAAGACTTAAAATACAAACATTTTAGCTAGGAAAAGGGTAGTAATATCTTCCACTAAAAAGTTTCCACTGATAATAATGCTGCTGTCTGAAACAGTCTTTTCTGTTTCTGCAGTCATCTTGACATTCTGGCCTTCCTCTTCAAAACCAACATATGACATGGACACCACCCTCACAAGCATTCAAAGATATGGCGAGAAGACCCACAGTTCTTTCACATACTTCATATTCACCACTTTCTTCATCATTTTGATAACTTGATACTGAAAGTACAGTTGTGCAAGTAAACTTATCATAACAGCAGATGTTCACATGATCACTGCAGTTGCCTTAGCTATATTGATTATACCCTACCAAGGATATAGCAGCCGGCCAGCTTCCAAAGCTTTGTGGCACCTTCCATGTGGCCAAACTATCAGTCAGCTTCAGCTGTGCTAACTAAAAGATAGGTTTGAGCACCAAGCCCTTTAGAGCATTCTGACAACAAACAGAAGGAGACTGAGCCCTGAAAAGACAAAGCTATGAACAAAATATATATATATATATATATATATATATATATATATATATATATATATGCACACCCTGGCATAAACAACACACCAAAAAACAAGGGGGGATGTTGGGAGAAAGCGGCTAACCTAGCAGCGATAATTCAAACATCTACTGCTATGGTAAGTTTACTTACACAATTGTATTATGTTCATCATATTGATCACTGCTGCCATAGCCTTAGTTATATGGGTAGATTACCCTACCTTACTACATTTGGGAGGTGGTAGGAGAAGGATCCAGCAACCCCCTAGAGAATGTTCCTAGCACACCTGATGTGGTTCTAGAGAAGGAATCAAGCTTGTAATGCCTTGTAAACATATGTAGAGAGGACCAAGTTGCTATTTCTAGAATGCTTCCAGCATCTAACCTTTTCCAAAAAGCTAGGGATTATGGCAAGGCCTGGTTGAGTGGGCCTTGACCCTGCCAAGGAATAGTTTTGTTGTAGTCAGTATAACAAATGGCAGAAGCCTTCAACAACCATTTGGAAATATCTGTTGTGACACAAGTTGTTCCTTCTTCTTACCTTCACAAGAAATGAGTAATTTATCTGCAAGTCTGAAAAATGTATTTCTTTCAAGATAGCTTGTGAGTTGTCTGTGGACATCCAAGGTATGAAGTATCCTTTCTTCCTCATTTTTAGGTTCATGAAAGAAAATGGGGAGACAGTATGACTACAAGTTAACTTGGATGCACCTTTAGGTATAAAACAAGGATTATTTCTCAAAAAAAATGAGATAAGGTTGACTCAACAGACGAGTTTGCAACTCAGATACCCTACTTGCAGAGGTCAGAACAATCAGTAAAATTGTTTTCCATGTTAAGAACTTCGAGTTAGCCAGGTTAACTGCTTCAAATGGAGCAAGTGTTAGCTTCACTAACACAAATTAAGATCCTGAGTGGCCAATAAATGAACCTTCTTGGAGGAGTAAGAAAGGCCATAGTGCAGCAATTCACACAAATATTGTAAAACCAGGGAACAACTAGCCTTAAAATGGGTTCTGGTTATGTTACTGGCACTAACTACAAAACCTTTTCCATTTGGAAATATATGATTTTCTAGTAGCAGGCTTTCTTGCCTCAGTTAATACCTGCTGCATGTCCTCAGTAAACAGGTTCATAAATGGAATTAAGACCCTATCATCCAGGCAGTTAGTTGAAGTTGACTGGGGTCAGGTTGAATCAGACATACCTGTTCTTGTGTGAGTGGATCCATGCTGTGATAAAGATTGTGGTAATTGTCCCTAGCCATTTCCAAAAGAAGGGAGAACCACTGTTACTTGGGCCAGAAATGAGCCACCACAGTGATCTTGGCGGATTCTTCCTGAGTCTTCAGCTATACCCTGGATATCAATGGAATAGTTGCAAAAGCATACAGGAATATTTCTGTCCAAGGAAAAAATGCATCCGTCTTCCGGGCCTTCTTGCATGGAGTTCTGGACCATAATCTTGCCTACTGATTGTTCAAAAAGGAGGCAAATAAGTCTACTTACTGAGCTCACAACAGATGGATCAAATCTTGGAAGACCCCCTGATCTAGTTTCCATTCAAGAGGGTCTGCTCTTGTCCTGCTCAGCCTATGTGCCACACAATTTTGCTCTGATGGAATTTGACTATGGAACAGAGAGGGAAAAGGGGAGACCTGGATAAAATGATATTTGCTGTATCCACCAAGTGATTTCTCTTCTGACAAACCCAGTTCTAGTATTTGAAAAGACAAAGGATGTTGGTGCTGTGACCAAAGAGACTTCAGATACCATTGTATCTTACTCATGTTGAGTCTTGCCAGGGGTATTATAAGAATCCTACATGCCATGAGACCCACAATTCTGAGTCATTCCATCACAGTGACCAAAGTCTGAGTGGAAAACCATAGAAATAGATCTAGATACAGATCTATCACTTCCTCTGGAAGAAATGCTCTTTGAAATAAAGTGACTGACACTCTAGGAAAACAATCCATGAGAAGGATTCAATAAAGACTTTTGAATGTTCTCTTGGAATCCCAGCTTGTGCAGGAACTCTCACCCAAGTGAGAGATTCCTGACACTTTGAAAATGACACTGCAAAGATAAGCAAGTTGTCTAAATATGGAAAAATAATGATACCCTGTAACCTACAATGAGAGATTACTGCAGTTAGGCACTTTATAAACACTCTTGATGCAGTGAATGATCCAAAGTGTAAGGTAGAGAACTGATAATGAAATCCAAACACACAACACCTTAAGAACCGCCTGAAGTCTGGATGAATAGGGATGTGGGATAATACTCATCTTTTAAATCTAGTGTTAGCTAGAAACTTAAATAAGAAAGAAGATATAACAGGTTATGAAGTGATAGCATTTCTAACTTGGGCATTATCCGAAATTGGTTTAGAAAAGAAAGATCCAGAACTACTTTCCAAGCATTTTTTTTTTCTTTCTTTGGAACCGAAGACCTCCTTGAATAAAATCCTTTCACAATTTGGGAAGGAGGAACTGGTTCTGCCACACCCGGGTGAGCATGTGATGAAGGACAGGGTGAAATAAAAGAGTCTAATCTGGTAGATGAGGGAATCCCCCTTAGAAGGGAGGAATTCCTCCCACCGCCATCTGTAACCTTGATGAATGATCTTCAGAAACCATTTTTCTGAAACTGTCTGTGCCAAACAGTAAAGCGGTGATTCAAACCTTCTGG
The DNA here is from genome assembly GCF_019279795.1 of Protopterus annectens. Taxonomy (NCBI): domain Eukaryota; kingdom Metazoa; phylum Chordata; order Ceratodontiformes; family Protopteridae; genus Protopterus; species Protopterus annectens. Next base: position 158,269,616 of record NC_056745.1, read on the forward strand.
AAGGGAAATGGGGCTGCCATGATAGGGGAGGGGACAAGGTCCCTTAAAAAGTCATTTGACTTATTGGGCTGTCCTTGGTTTTGGGAGGTTCCAGAATTCTTTTTAGAATCCCCTTGCCATTTTCTTTTAAACGTCTGTTTATCTGCATTTTATTAGGACTGTTTATTTCCCTAACTGGATGAGTGGTTAGAGAATCCCATAGAAAAATTGGAAAGGAAGGGCTGAAAAATCTTAGAGACTCCCTGTATCGGCTTTCTCCTTTCATCAAACGTTTTGATCACCTCTGCAGCGGAGGGGCCAAAAACTAAATCTCTACCTACAGTACAATTTAAAATCCTATATTTAACATCATATGGATGGTTCTGAGAATGCAGTCAGGCAAAACTCCTCAGAACATAGTCGATAGCCCTTGAAAAAGTATCAGCTGAGTAATACACTGTGATCAATGAGTAGTGACTTGTACAATAGAAGTAACTAAATTATTTAAAGCAGATTTTTCCACTCAAGAAGGAACTGCAGACAAAACATTCCTCATACTCTTAGGAAGACTATAAAAACTTCAAACACTGAGGAACTTTACACAGCCTATCTGCCTTTTTAGGGGCAGCAGACTGGCTATCAGGAAAATTACAGGCAGTAACACACACACACACTTCCACTGAAGATGACAGAACTGAAGGAACGGTGAAGGTACTGGAAATTCCTTCTGTAACAGCTCATGGTATTTTTTAAGGGACTGAGAAACCTTAGTGCTCTCCCCATAATCTCTCAAACTCTTAGATCAAGAAATCTGGACAAAACCATAAATAATGGGAGGGACTACAGCCCAAAACTAGGGACAAATTTTAAATACTGCTCTTACAAAGTTAGAAAGTTGATATTATAACACGTTTTGCATTAGCATGCATTTTCTGAAGGGTTTGAAGTCTGAACCTTAAATGTCGGACATTATTTTCTGAATTCAATCCTCAATGATTTTGTCAGAAAACCCAGATTTTATGGGGAACAGACCAAAAATATAACACAAAAATCTGGACATGCTGCAAAAATCTGGACAGTTGAGATATGTGGTTCTCCCACTGAAAACAATAGTGCATTCTGGAAATAGTCACAGAAACATATGCCCCCCCCCTCCCCAGGAGAATCTGAAATTGAGCTCTCCTTTGAGTCTGAATCAGAAATCTGAGGAGAAAACCCTGTATCTGCCCCTTCATATTCCTGACCAGATTCAGAATCCTGAATCTCTTCAGGAAAAGAGATATCCTTCTTTGTTTTACCAGAAATTACTTTATGAGAAGGATCAATGTCTTGAATTGAACCATGTGCTAGACCCTGTAAACTACTCCTATTTAAGGAAACTTGAGGATGAGTTGATATATGTTTAGTTTTTTGTTTCTTTTTGACAGGAAAAATTGGGCTGACAGAATTATTAATGGCAGCAGCAGCAGCTTCCCCAAGGTTTGGCACAACATTCTGACAAAACAGGGAAGTCTTCCGTATGCCTTCTCTCAGGACCGACAACAGTGGCTCTCTCTTGCCTATTGAGGGGACCCCAAAGGTCACAGAGGGCATGGCTAACCCCCAGTCCATAGTGCCTGTAGGTGCTACACCAGGGGGATGTAGGGTAAAAGATGAGTGGTCTGAGGTACAACTAATGATCACAGCACAGTCACCCACCTGCAATTGAGGCAACAGTCACCCACCTGCAATTGAGGCAAAGTGCTGGCCTGCTGTGGTGGCAAAAGCTGTTTGTTAACTTTTTCTTTCTGTGGTTAGCAGAAAGACTGACCACAAGACTGACAGTTTTTAACATGGTCAAGCCAAAAATCATGCCTCTTTGCCAAGTAAAACAAGCATTAAATCCCAGTAAAACTTAGCAGTCTTTAAAAGTTACCTTTTTCACAATAAATATACAGTAAAACACTTTAAAACACTTAGCCAGTCCCCCGCCTAAAATAAAATGTACACAAGTTCTCCACAAAAAAATGGTTTCAATTACTCTTTCCCCAAAAGCCTTACAGAAGTATACTCTTTAGTGGCAGGAAAGCTATGAAGGGCTTGGTGCCCAAACCTGAGCTAACAGTTTGGGTGCATGGAAGGCATACTAAAGCTTTGGAAGCTGGTCAGCTGTTATATCATATTATCCTAATATAATGAACATCTAAGAAGCTCCAAAAACATGACCCACTAAAAATTATTGAAAAATAAGAAAGTATTTGTAATGTGGAATAATCCAGTACACCAAGGTTTAAGAAAGTAAAATTGAGTAAGTCAAATGCTATACTTGAACTAAAAAGGGACAGACACAGCATTATTCACTGAAGCAGTCACTATCAATGGCTAGTGTATCCAACAGACTGGAAGACGTACAACTATAAAACATTTCAGCGTGAAAGCGAGGTCAAAGCAATGTGAAATAAGAACACAAATACAGTTCTGGTAACTCTGGAGGCAACTGTGGGCAAATAAAAATGAACTTTCAAGCATATTTGAATATAAGTAACTCCATAAAAATTACAGCAAGACAATCATGGGTATATAATGGGTACTGAGAAGAGCAACCTTGGCAAATATCAAAGACTGAAGCAGTTCTGATAACATACATTTTAAATGTGCCCAGACTTTAGAATGGAATCATTTTTTTCCAAAGCATTAAAAACATGAAGAAATTAAACTGGAGACAACTTCTAGAAATATTTTTTAAGTAAACTACCTTAAAAACTCAAACAGAATTAAGTAAGGAAGTACCTCATAATCAGAGTCGGTTGGAAATGTATTAGACATCCAAAATGAAATATAATTATATATTTTGACATGTATACATTATGTTTGCTCTGGTTGCTTCATGCTGCACATGTTTTATAATAAAGCAGTGTGCCCATATAATTAAAAAATATGCAGCTCAGAAAAGTACATTTAATAAACTAATAAAATATAAAGTAAAAACACAATACAAAAAACTTGCTTAATGTAAAGATAAAGTAAAATGGAAAAGTTTAGACTGAAAAAACAATACCATCTTAGCACAATACTAAAGTAATCTTATATGTATATATATATATATATATATATATATATATATATATATATACACACACACACACACAGCAATGATAAACAATCCTACAAAATTCCATTAAATAGAAAATGTGCATCTACGTAGCAATACTTGTTGACCTTTGTGATGGCCCTCTGTTGTGGGTAACAGCTGGGGTCATCTGTCTTTCTGCCATCTACGCTACTTCTGTTTAGATATCTAATTTCCAAATATTAACCAATTCCAGTGCACACAGAGGCTTTTCTACTCCAAAAGAGAAGGGTGCACCTGATCTCATGCTCCCATACTCACCAGTTATGACCCCCATGAAATACAAGTGAGCTGTGTCTGCAGAAAAAAAAACAGACTACCCAATGCTTTCACCTGACACAGGTGGCATTGTTATCCAGCACAAGTGGCAACTGGGAGGATAAAGAGATGGCAGCAGCAGAGTAATCAGTCAAAGGTCACCGAAATGGTGAGTATTCACTTATCTGTTATTCCTTATTTTTGACAGGTCTCTGCTACAGCTAATAGATGGAAAAATGTGAAGCAGTATCCATAATCTTCAAAGAAGGGAGACAGTTGTTTCTCATGTGATAGATTCGACCTGTTCAAACCAGTTTTCTTCTCTTCCCAACCTTTTGATGAATGTTAGTACTTATGGCAGGATTTTGATACAATGTTTGTTTTAGTTTATGGACTTGTGAAATAAAAAGAATAAAAACCCACATATTGTCAGCACATATACATACTGAATTGTAATAAATAATTTTCTTATATCTGAGGAACCATGGAAATCACATATTTTTAGTGGGATACAACCAAGAATGACAGAGGAAGAAAAATGATTTGGCGGCAAAAACCACTACTAAACTGAAAAAGTGTTCTAAAAGTTGCAAATGTCCCTCCTGAAGAACTGCTGACAAACAGAGCTAACAGGCGGTGCACCAAAGAAGGGCTCAAACTAAATCTTAGCATTAAAGTGAGTACTCACAAACATGCAACATCTTACTGGAGGACCATTTGATATCACCTAACAGCTGGGAAGAATAAAAAAACAGTATCCCCAATCTCCAAAAAGGAAAGCGTAAAAGGCCATGTGATGTTATCAATGCAGTTTACTTAGTTTTCTGTCTCTTCTCAACTCCTTTGTGAAAGCTAGTATTCTCTGTTCATTTCTATTTCAATTTTCATGTATAATTTTATGTTATTAGATAGATAAGGGGATGTCAGTGTTAGAGTGTAAAAAAGTATCCTGAAAGCATATGTTGATAGGCTGATATGAGATTACTAGGTGAACAGCTTAAGGGCCCTTACAAGGCTAGCTAATATAACCTGATTTACCCAATATATGGCTCTCAGGGGCAAAAGGATGGCATAGATTTGTGCCTGTTCATTGAGTATCTTACAAATTACCCCTGTCCGTAAGAGGCAATCTGTAAAATACTCAAGTATCTGTGAAAGCTACAGCAGGCAGTCACAGAAGTACATTAATATGCAATTAAGTCCTTATCATAGCAGCATACCCCTAATGTGTTAAATAAAGTAACTGCTTCAGACATATGGTTTCATGTTCTTAGTCATTTATCTTACCAGGCAATCTCCATCTTTACATCATGGTTATAAATTTACAGTTACATCTGATCCAGTGTATATACATATGGGGAAGGCCAGATACATACATATGGGGGGGGCCAGAAACATGTATAATTAAAAGGTTTTTTAACAAGAAACATCTTTATTAAACCATCACTTATGACATAAGCAATCATACATTTATATAAATGAAAACGAACCACACCAACACAATCCTAGTTGCAAGCATTTTACATCACAAACCATACTGACACACTCCCAGTTGCAAACATTATGCATCACTTATAATCTACCCAATAATTTTCAGTCAAACATTATATAACTCATCTAAGCCCTGCCTTATTTTAAACTTTACTCCTCCCCTGTATGTATGGTTGCCAGAATTCACATTTCCCATGTAGTTTGCTCCTACCCTTTTCTAAAGATCTCAATTCCAGTTACTTCATCTCTGTTACTATAGTCACTACTTCTAATATAGTTGGTTTAAATTTTGAGTTCCATTTTCTAGTAATTGGTTTTTGGCAGCCACCATAATTAGACACAGCAAGGCCTTACCATGTCTAAGCAATTCAAATTCTGTATCACAGCTCAGGAAAACCATCTCCCTCGTCACATCAATTTGTCCACCCAGTATTTTCGTCAGTGCATCCCGCAGGGAATTCTTACGCTAGCCCAATGCACTCCCAGAACATATGTTCCCAGGTACCTCTTTCTTCCCCATCACACCTCGAACATTTGCTGTCTACCTGAGGAAAAATTCCCTGGAGTCTGCTTGGGGTATAAAAATATCTATGTAAACATTTCCAAGCAAAAATCTTAAATTTTCTAGATTTGCTTCATATTTAGGAGACATACATATATCCTCCCATTGTTTTTTTTGTGAATTGCTTATCCAGTCTCTCTTCCCAATCCTTTCCAACATCCTCTGTTTGATTCTTATAGTTATGCAATATTTTATATGCTCTACTAATTATTTCTTTTTAATGGCAGCTTATGTTCTAGATGCTACTAAAACCTCTACCAGTGCTGGTCTTTCATTTAGAAGCCCCCCGCCATTTCTTTCTCTTTGTCTGTACTCTGATATCAGTCCTTGATAGCGAAGGCAATCTCTAACCTGCAGTCTAAATAAATTCTTGGCATCTTTCCATTCTATTACCCTTCCCCTCTATAGTTATTTGCGCCCAATACATTGGTTCCTTTGCCAGTTTCCTCCAGTAAATTCCAGCCCCCTCTTGCCTATTGTCTGTATCCCTAATTGCAGTCATCCCTAATGGCAGAATCTCCTTTCTACATTCCCGCATTGGCTTAGTTCTTAAAATACTTTCTGCTACTTTATGGATATAATATTCTGTATGATTACTGTTATTCTCCTTAAAGGCCTGTATCCAAAATCCTGGTCTCTCCTTGTTTCTTGAGCTTCCCCCCTTGTTTCATCATCAACCCTTTCCACTCTGAATTATAGTTTTCTGCTTGTGCTATATACAGGAGCCTTAAGAGTGTAGCTCTGAAATACCCCATTCAAATTGGATAATCCTAATCTGCCCTGTTCTACTGGAATAATCAGTTTATCCCACTTGACTCCTGCCGTCTTCTCCTCCCAGATAAAGTCCTTCAGCTCTTTATTAATTGCTATCAGCAACTTCTCCCCTGTCTGATAAAAATATGCCTGACCTGTGTATAAAACTAAAGAGACTAAAGCATTTTGACTGCTTATATATAACTATCCATATCCATATAACAAAGCTTCTGTTTTCTCAGTTTTTGTATTATCTTTTGTTTAGTCTCTTCCCACATATCCTTGGCTGCCACACCAGAATCATTTTTAATCTATACTACTAAATACTTCATTTTATCATGTCCCCATAAATACGGATATTGCTGAACTAATTTGTGTGTGGGTACATAATTTGCTACTATTGCCTTTGTTTTAGCTTCATTAATTTTGTATCCTGAAAATATCTGAAACTCAAAATATTCCACAGCACTGTAATGTCTCTGGTTTTGTCAGGTATAAAATAAAATCATCTGCAAATACAGCCAGCTTTTCTTGACTACCATACCAATGATATCCTTGAATTTCTGAGCCCTTTATTTTCTTTGCTAGTGGTTCTAAGTATAATGCAAACAACAAAGGGGAAAGAAGACACCTCTGCCTGGTTCCTCTGCTCCAGCAGAAATTATCAGAGAGGAATCCTCTCACTTTAATTTTTGCCCCCAATCCCTCATATATCCTCCTAATCAACCTTATAATTTTTTTCAGGAAATGCAAATGCTTCCATTGCCTGCTCATAAAGTCCCAGCTTACTCTGTCAAATGCTTTCTCTGCATCAAGATCCACCAACAACAATGGTGTGTTCTTACATTCTGTTTCCCTCTGGATCATCAGTGTTCTGTTAATGTTGTCAAATGTTTGCCTTCCATCCACAAAACCACACTGATCCATAAATATCAATTTTGTCATTACTTTTGTTGTTCTTTTAGCCATTATAGACATAATGTTATTTTCTGAGGCTACCTTTTGTAAAAAGGAAGGGTTTGTCTGTAAGGTAACCTACCTTTGTGGAAAATAATGTATGGGGTCTTGGAAGAAAAGAGACTGGAGTTTAGAAATCCTCATTCCATTGCAGAAGTAATGGCTATTAAGAAAATTGTTTTCTGAGAAAGGAGTTTTAAGTTTGTATTAGCTGAAGGTTCAAAAGGTTTCTGAGTTAAACATTGGAGCACAGCGGTTAGATCCCAGGGAGGTGAGGGATCCTTTATTGGTGGTCTGAGAAGAAAAATGCCTCTCAGAAAAGCTTTGCATAATTTGGAAGAAAACAAGGGATAATCTTGGTATCCTGTGTGAAAATTAGAGGTAGCTGCTAATTGGAGCTTAATAGCAGAAAAATTTGCTCCTTCCTTAAAAAATTGCCAAAAATTCAAGTACTGTAGAAATAGGAGCAGAAAAGGGATAAAGCTAATTTTTCAAGGCCCAAAGAGAGAATCTTTTCCATTTGTTCCTATGAATTAGTTGAGTCTTTTTGGGAAAATAAAATGATGGTACATACAGGAGAAGAAAGCCTGGGCTGTCTAACCATTACTGCAAGTGGAGTAACCCTGCTGTTAGTTTAAAGGCTTGGACATTGGTATGTTTGATTCCTGATGGGTGTCAAAGGAGATCTGGGGACACCTCCATTATCCATGGAGGATAACAAAGATGAGACCATAGAAAGGGGAACCATACCTATTGGGCCAGAAGGGGGCAATGAGGATGACTGAGCTCTTAAGCCAGCTTGCTTTCTGTAGAAATTTGGCAATCAGAGGAAGTGGGGGGAAGTATAAAGAAGACTGGAAGGCCAAACATGGACTACAGCATCTCTCAGTGACTACCCCCTGTGGGGAGATAAGAGCCAAGTACCTACTGCATCTGTTGTTGTGCAGAGATGCAAAGAGGCCGCAGCAAGGTTGGCCCCAACTACAGAAAAACCTCTCTACCACAGACTGATTGACAGACCACTTTTGAGTCATCAGAATGGATATGCTTAATTTGGCCACTAGAATGGTGGTTTACCCCAGTATATATATATATATGTTTAAACTAGAAAGCAGTCTGAGGAGCTCGCCTATTCCCACACTCTCATGGCCTCTCTGTATAAATGGTCCCTCCTTGTTCATTGATGTACTAGACCACAGACATATTCTTGGTCTGAATCACAATAGTCCCTAGAGAACAGCATCTAGAATGGATTGCAACACTAATAGGACTGCTCTCATCTCTAGTATATTGATATGCAGACTGGTTTCTTAGAGGGGCCACATGCGTTGGACCATCCTTCCCAGGAAATGCCCCAGCCACCTCAACTGGGAGGTGTCCGTAGTCATTGTGGCCATTGAGGATGGTAGGCAAAAGGTGAATGCTGTCTGACTGTATCCACCACTGAATGTGTTTTTTGAAAATAGGAGTAAGCTTGACTGGAAAAGACAGAAGTTGTCGAAGAATGGGGCACTGAACAGGAACAGTTCATTAAAAGATATGCTTAATCATGCCAAGAGAAGCAATACAATGGCTGCAGCCATGAATGTTGGTGCTTGAAGGACTGATCTGTCTGAAGGAGCTGGATGAGACATAAACAGCTGAACCTGCCTCCTGAGAATGAATATACAGTGAAGTGGTAGTGATGCTGTCTGTGCTGTTGAATTTAGAAGATCACCAAAGAATTCCAGGCTATGAACTAGTATCAAATTTGATTTTGTAGAGTTTATTGTTATTCCTGGTAACTGGCAAATCTGGAGCAAACAGTCCCTGGATTGTTAAAGAAGAGGCTTGGAGAGGGCAGTAAAAAGCCAGTTGTCTAAATATGGAAGCACTCTGAATGCTTTGAGCCTCAGATGAGCAGCCATCACTGCCATATATTTGGTAAACAAGGGTCTATATTAGATCAGCGAAACAGCATTACAGAGAATGCCGTTTTGTCGACACAAATAGACCGAAATCCCATAACCACAAAAGCTCAGATCAGCGATTTTTTTCCCAGGGGAAAAAAAAATCACTTGGCCTGAACCGTGACATTGCCCTTTACTCCACTGAAGTGCGATCTTGGAGTTGGTATATTTAATTAGGTTGGCTGTGGGGGGTACAGCCCCCCACTTTGCAATGTTTTAAGTGGTGTGTTGTGTTGGTCTACTGATTTTTTTCCCTAGGAAAAAAATCGATGACTTGGGGTTTCGTGGTTATGGGATTTCGGTCTATATGTGTCGGCGAAACGGCATTCACTGTAATGTCGTTTCTGTGAGCTAATATCGATCCGGTAAACACCCCAGGGGGCTGTGGTGAGTCCAAAATGCAGGGCTCTGAAATGATAACGATTGGCTCCCAGCTGAAAGTATTAGTGTCTTTTGGACCACCTGACTATTTTTGATGTGATAGTATGCATCCTGAAGATCTATGGTCGTCCTTGCGAAGAAATGGCACGATGGACTGTACAGTGACCATTCAGAAATGTGACTTTTTCAGATACTGATTCAATTTGCTGAGATCCAAATCTGGTCTGAGGTTCCTGTCTTTCTGGGCACTAAAAAGAAATGGGATTTGATCAGGTGGCACCTCTTGGATGGCTCTCTTGTCTAGCAGCTTTTGAATTACTTATGCTGCTGCTTTCCTCTGAGTGGGAGGAACATTAGGAAGTTTTTTCCTTTTGTGAATAGGAAGGTGGAAAAATGAAATGAAGTAACCTCTGGATATTACTTTTAGCACCTAAGAGTCATCTGTTATGTTTGCCCAGGCATCTGGGTGCAGGGATAATCGCCTGCCAACTGCCTCCAGAGTTGAACAGTTAGGCAGGGAAGGGCAATGTCTCCCACTGGAATTTCCTCCTTTGCCTCTGGAGGAGTTGTCCCTGTGCGGATCTTGGAAAGGTCCCTGAGATTTTTAGAACTACATTTTCTGACCACCTCTCTGATTCCTTGAAAAGGTTCACTGAGGGGTAGAAAACTTAACTCTCACAGCAGACAGAGTCTTTTCTTCTTGTTCACTGCAGGTAATCATTTCTTTTACTGACAGACCATATAAAGATGTTCCATTGAAGGGGGCATTGATGAAATACTCCTTAAAAGGCTCCACAAAGTTGCATATCCGCATCCAGACATGTCTTCTTAGGTGATGCCAGAACCAGCTGCTTGTGAGATGCCTTCAGTTGCGTGACAGATTAACCTCATTGAAGTGTTTGAAATAGACAACAGACTGGCCAGTTGGAAGGACATTCTTTTGAAATCCTCTGTAGACATGGACTGTGAGAGAGTATTTAAGAGTTCCTTGGTCAAATCCTTCTGAAATCTCGTGAAGTGTGCCAGGTAATTTAGAGACCTCATGGCGAAGGTCGCAGAGGCAAAGATTGTATTTCCGAATCTGTCCAGCACCCAAGACTCACTGGAGGGTGGACAGAACAGCTTTCTTCTGCTAGCTCTTTCTTAGTGGCTGCCACCACCACCATAGCATCTACTGGGACTCCTTTGCTCCAGAGGGATCTGTCTTTGGGAGGGGCTAAGAATTTATCAGGTCTCAACGGTATCCTGTTCCTTCCAAGCCTGAAGGGAAACTAAATCAATGAGTTCATCTGCTGGAGGGTAACCCTGGAAATAAATGGGCCAAAACCAAAGGCTTCTAAAAATACAGATTCTTCTGGCGAGGGTTTTTCAGAAGACCAACCATTTTTTTGTCTGAGAATCTCTAATATGTCTCCAAAGGCGATATTATCTGGTGGTGATCTGGGGGACCTGTCTTCTTCATCAAAATTGGTATCTTTCATGACAGACTCCAGTGGGGAGTATATGTGTCTCCTCTTATATGTTCTTTTCCAATTAATCTCCTCTGTAGGGTATTCAGGGGAGGTATCGGAAGAGAGAGGGGGGGGTTCCTCTATAGGAACTGTTTTGAAACGTGTTGGAACTGACTGTCCCTGTGGATTGGGCCTGATCAACTCAGAGCTTTGAAAGATGAGGGAAAGGGGACTGTATGCGAAGAATGAGAAGGCAGTTCTGTAGAAAGAGAAAAGGCCCTTTCCACTATCTTGAAGGCAGATGGACCTGGGGAAACCATACCCATCTGAGCTGGAGTCAAAGCTTGCTGCACAGGTAGAGCATGACCCCTTCCGGATCCGTGCCTCAAGGATGGAACCGGACCCAAACTGTCCAGAGCCAAGGCTCTTAGGGGCAGGGATAGATCCAAAAACACTGGAGTTGATCCCAGCCCCATGGATCCAGTGCCGACACTCTGGCTCCAGGACCCATTCCAATCTGAGAGCATCAGAGCAGAACTAGTCAAGGATACTGTTGGATTTGAAGAAGAGATCTTCTTTGGATCTGACTCTGAACCTTTGGGGCCTTCGGATCCTGGGGCTCCAAAACAGCTGGATGGATCAGAGAAGGAGAGTGAATATTATGGGATGTTGTAGGAAGGCTCACCTATCCAATAGGGACTGAGCCTGTATGACCCCCATCTGGATCTGAGCTCTGAGAAATTTTTGCATCATCCTAACCACATCCACTTCTGATAAACTTCGAGAGGACCTGGAGGATGTAGTGGATTGTGGTCTTGAGCATCTTGTAGGTGTTTGTAACAATGGAGAGCACAATCCCATTTATAAGACAGCTGCGGCTAAACTAAGAACTGCACATGAGCAACTTGCAATTAATAAAAAGTTATAGGCTGCTGATTTTATTTGGGAAATATACTTTTTGGAAACAACATCTGGAAATGTGGATCGGCTTGTGACTTATGATTGTTCACATTAGGAAAATTGTCATTAAAACTGCAAACTTCAACATATCATTCATAGCCATTTGCTTATATCGACAGCAAACTATCACCTCACCTTTTCCAACACATCAGTTTTAAAGATTTTTCTTTATATTTACTAAAAAAATGAGTAATCACTTCTGTCTCATTTAAATGCATTATTTGTACTACCCACTGAATTATTCCTGTGTTGTTGTTGTGTCTTTCGGCTTTTCCCGGTTAGGGGTCGCCACAGCGGAACTCCAGTCTGCTAATGATTGGCAGTAGATTTTCACGTGCCGAGTTGCCAGCTCTGATGCACAACCTTCAACTAAGGTATGCCCATTCATGCATGTCTCCACACAGAAGACGCTCTAGCTGAGAATCGAACAGGACAACGTCTTACTGTGAGGCCACAACGCTACCGCAGCACCACCACCGCAGTACTGAATTATTCCTGTGTACAATCCAATTATAGGTCTAATCCAACACATCTGCATACAGCAGCCATGCATTCTCTGTCCAGTAATGCAGATCAGCACTATTAGGAAACTCGTTATGAGTTGGGACACTGTTGCCTAACATGCAAGCCACTCTGTATAGCTTTGCATAATAGGCAACTTGTCTATAAATTCAGGCTATTATGTTTGATCACAGATCAAACTAGCAATATATCCATCCATCAACTCTTATCTAGCCAACTATTAAACCATATGTACACTTGAACTAATGGACATGTGGATGCTAATTACAGATCACTGCATGCCACTGAATGCCTCTGAAACAGGCATATCAGTCTTTGGACCCAATGATACACAGTTTTTCCCTCCTGCATGGCTCTAACCAACAGGCTTGTCTATGAACCTAGTTTCGTATATATTCAAATACAGAAGTGAATGGGACAGTATCTTAATCGAAGGTATGTGTTCTGCAATATTCTTCATGTTAGTATGACTCACTTCGCAGATTTGATCTTATTTTTTTTAGGATGGAGGCTGTAAATGACTGTTTAAATTAGAACAAAATAATGTTTTACAAATTAAGACTGGTGTTACCTGTTTCACGTTTGACTGTGTAATGTTGTGCACCAGTAACAGTCTCTACCACCCCACCCCTTCTTTCTTTGTCTTTCTTTGTCTATGCATGCTTAGAACTTAAATTATAATAATATATATCTTAAGTCAGCAGCATATTATGCAGCTTTCGCCTCTCTATAACTCCAAATCAAATAACATGAACTTTTTATAAATTCTGCCACAAGAACTTATTCAAGAACTTTGCCTGTCTCTATCTGAAATGACATATTATTCGATAAATACAGCCACTAGAGGACAGCAGAGCACTAACATTAAAGAAAAAGCTCACTTGGAAGCCCCTAGGCCAAACTAGTTTTATTTATCAACTAAAAAGCCTATCTGGAACTACAAAACCAAGAAACTATTTGACAGGAAATATTAAAAAAGGACAATGCAGCCTTTCCCAAATTTCACCACGTCCCTGATTTCACCACCCTAAATTAAATAACACGTTTTACAAAATGAACACAGTTTCCGGTACATTTCTGGTGCCATACTTATTCGTAGGCCATAAGAAAAAAGATTACTCATTCTAGTAATTCCATTACTACTTAAAGGACAAGTTCAAAAAAGGCACAAAACAAAATGTTAATGGCAATGTGATGGCTAACGTCCACCTGAAATGCACTACTGTAGTTTCTTTATATCTGTAGGCTGCTTAATGTTTTAAAGAGCAAGGGGCATTTTCCAGCGTACGACAATGCTGTATTTATTCTACACAGGGGGCATTTTTTCCAGTAGTAGCTACATCTCCTCTACCTGAATTCAAATATATATTTCTTGTATCCTAAAGCAAAGATAAATGCAAATTGCATTGATAATTGCACTTGCTAAAACAACAGAAGTTAGAAAATTATGATTATTGTAAATATTTAAATGGGCACTACAAAGTTGTTATTACGAAAAACTATAGACATACTACAATGACTGCGGAAATAACTGCCATCGATTGGAAAACATTTGCCTCATTTCCTATAATAATAAAGTCTGGCAGCTTAGTGTAAATTTTTAATATAAGTCTGCAGT
>NC_056745.1:158584105-158806605 GCF_019279795.1 Protopterus annectens
CACACTAAGTTATTGGTTTTGTTACTGTTTATCTTCATCTCCCAAATCCTGTCTCTCCTTCATTTCCAATGTACTTTCAATTCTTCTAGTCAACTCATGTGCTCCCTTTTTTCACTGTAACATTTTCCAGTGAAATACTAGAAAACGTTTCACAGCTACAGTCTCTCTGTGGTCTTTATTACCAGAAGTACAAGAAGCAGAATATCTTTCTGTTTTACAGTTCATTTTTTGTTGGACAAACTTTGTATTTCCTCCTTAGCATGTACTTCATCAAAAAATGATTTTGTCACTCCATGGAAGAATAATTTGAAGACAGCTGTGTACAGCAGTTTGAATTTCACACCTGCATCTCAACATTCCCTGAACAGTGGAATAAATTTACTTCTCTTTTGCCTGGTGTATAATGAGTAATCATTCTCCACAAACACTCTGCTATCTCTCACTTTTAGTACTTTGTCCTTCTGCCACAGTTTTGTCAAAATCAACTCCTTCTGCTGGTACGATTGCATCTTTACTATTAAAGGTCTACATTGCTTTCTCACAGCCATGTTTGGAGCATACACACAATGTGCCCTTTCAACTAACAACTCTTGCTGTGGAATACCAGTTCAGTTGCTTGTTTGTGCGTTCAAAAAAATAATGCAATGTGTTCCTTCCAGCTTCTCTAGTATAGCTGAAAATCTCAGGTTTTCCCTACATGCTCTGTCCTCTAATACTATTATTTATTGAAACATCGCTTCCTGAGCAGTCTCATATTTAGCCATCCTTTTCTTCATTTCAACCTCTGGTTTTTGCAGCTTCATCACCTCATCTGAATATTTGTTTAAAGCTTCTTCAATTTTTCCAGCCTTTTGTTGTTTGTATATACTCCACCGGTGTTTCATTTATATTAAGCAGGTCTATGTGCAGTTGTCTTATATCTTCCTGTAGGTTACTGGAATTCATGTCTGGAGGTTGCATTGCTTCTTACTGAAAAGATGCAGAACTTTCCCTAGTCAGTTTCTTCCTAACTTTTTGTAGCTGATTTTTCAGCTCCTCTGTATTTAGTTCTTCCTGGCATCCAGGCAGTACACTTACTAGTGAGTTACTGAAATTCACCCGTAAAAACAAGTCTACCAGCCTTCTCTGCTGAGCTGCTATTTTCATACTGGGAGAGCTACAATTAAGCTGTTACTCAATGTGCAGCCATCTTGAAAGTCCCCAGAGTTGGAATGTATAAGAAGCAGAGGCTGTGGTTGGTTTTCTTTTCTTTTTTTTTTTTTAATTTGACTCTTTTAGATTTGACTTTATATTTCAATGTTTGAGTGTTCGAGCAGTAGTACACAATCATACTTACATGCACACACAATCACTATATATATCTATATCTATCTATCTATATATATATATATATATATATATATATATATATATATATATGTGTGTGTGTGTATACAGATACATACATATATATGTGTGTGTGTGTGTGTGTGTGTGTGTGTGTGTGTCTGCAGATATATATATATATATATATATATATATATATATATATATATATATATACACACACACACACACACACACACACGTATTCATATCCATACATATACTCATTCACACACACTGCTAGCTAGAGAGATAGATGGCTATATAGATATAGATATAGCTATATATATAAATATACAGTGGATAGAAAAAGTTTACACACCCCTGATAAAATACCAGGTTTTTGTGATATAAAAAATGAGATCACAATAAATCATTTCAAAATTTTTCCCACCTTTAATGTGACCAATAACCTGTACAATTCAATTGAAAAACAAACAAATCTGCTAAGGGAAAAATATAATGCATAATCAAAGAAAAAATACTCACTGCATGTAAAAATAAATGCAACTCAGAAAGCTGTGTCTATGGAACTATTTAAATATGCATAGAGCTTGGCAGTAAGTTATTCTCTGCAGTGGAAGCTTGAAACAGGTATAGTAGAGGGACTCTATCCCCAACTAATGCCCAGTACCCAACATAGTCAGAAACCAGCACTACTCAGATATGTGCACATGAGATCACTTACACTAGCTTACAAGGGGGCTGAGAATGGTGTGGTAATTTTCTTTGACATTTTCCACAATCATACCTGAGTGTCTTCATTTGTTTTTTCAGCATATAACAACATAGGGCTATGCATAAAATGATTGTTTTCATTTTGTGGGACGATAGGGAGGCAGCCTGCATTCACAGATATGTTTTTTTTTGTGTTTTCAAGCTGTTGCCTTCTCAGGATATTGGGTGGTATCATGTCAGCTTTGAACATTAAACTTTGAAACCTATTTCTTGAATTTATTTTCTTTCCAGTAGTGTTGTTCAGACTATCACTGGATCATAAGACTAGAAAAAACTCCAAACAAGTTCCTTAGAGCATGTAACAGTCCCACTGGTTCTGGGGCCTAGGGTAATTTTCTTGCTTTAACCAATTTCCTTTCAGCAAAGGCTTGAGATTTACAGAATGTAAGCAGGGTAGTAAGGATGTAAATTTCAACAGCTTTAGTTTTTGCTTGATTGACTCCCATGGGTATACATCTTTATGTCAGTGGCAGTATGACTGTATTCTGTAATATTCAACTTGCTGTGACCTCATGTGTTCCACGTGTATATATATATATATATATATATATATATATATATATATATATATATATATACATACACTAACTTATTCTTCAAAACTACCATAATAATTAGTTTGAATCTTCTCCTTTTTTCCTTATCTTCATGTCAAATCCTTTCCTGTGTAAATATGTTTCTAGTAGTATATTGTTTTGTAATCTTTGTACTCATGTTCTTGATGTTAATCTCCATTGACAATGTATTAAATTTTTATTTTCCTGAACTATTAGTGTAATTGGAGCTTATCTCCCCGGGCCTCTACTGAAAATTCACATGTATCCAGTAGACTAGCCCGGTCAACAAATGTAAAATAAAAATAAATAGAAAAATAAACTGAGCCCAGCTAAAATGTATTTGTTGTTGGGAATGTAAGATTTACCATTCCAAAAGGCTTAGTGTGAGGGTAGGCCGTAGGAGTGATTAGCCATTGCCAGGTAACCCGTGTGGGTGGAAGGGTGTGAGTGTAGGCAATAGGAGTGAGCTACAATTGCCAGGTGACCCATGCAGGTGGAAGGGAGGTTACTTTGGGAGAGCTCTATATGTTGTACCTCAGACTACAATACTGCGGAGCACGTGCTGTCTAGAACCGGCCAGTTCTTTAGTCGGCAGCACTGCTGGAGCTCTAATGAGCCACTACAGGGGTTAGGAGCTGCAAGGGGAAGAAGGGAAATCTTGGGGAGGGCACACCGATTTGTCCTAGTGTAACTGGAAAGGTATTTTGTTTTTTGACTTATGGAAGATGTACCTTTGGAATGAAGTGTTCATGTAGCATGTAAGTAATTACTACCCTGGCATATACTTGCAAGTGATCTGTTCAGAGATCAGCAATATGAAGGGGGCATGGCTTGGTCAGAAGTATTAATGTGGGTGTGGCTTTCTGAGGGGGCAGCAGTCTGGGAGCTGTGATTACAAATTTAAAAATCCTGGCTACACCCCTGCCTGGGACATAACAACTCTGAAATCTGTGAATGTCACAATATGTTGAGTTCACTTCTAGTATGAGTAATCGAAACACAATCTTTTAAGATCATAACTCATGACTCTAACACATCAAGAGCTGTCTGTTACAGACATAATAATGAGCCAACTTAAAATAAGTGTTTTTTAGGGGCAAACTCCATTCCCCATCCCACAGCCTCAATTTAAATATCTGTACTCCACAGTCAAACAACAGGTGTGAAAGGGGAACTCACAAAAACAGCACACACACACACACACACACACACACACACACACACACACACACACACACACACACACACACACACTGCTTTCGTACTACCCCTTTACCTGAGCAGTTGTGCTCAACCAATTAAGTTTAGATCAACTGCTCCTTGGGAGGAAATATGGTAGTCATCAATGTGTTATTTTACATAGCTGGTGCCAACAGAACAAACATGAATGTTATTCAAAACGGTAGCAGCTTTATCTTTTTGCCATTTGCTAACATCTTGCCTCTACTTTCATATTTAAAAAATCTTTACAATATTGACAAAAAGGGAACTGATAATTATGCATCACTGATTTTGAGAATTGTCTCAGATGGGAAATGAAGGAGAGACAAGAGTTCCCAAGAAGAGAAGCAACATATCTTGAGGCATGCAGTAATTTGGAGGTATTACCCAAACAGCAGAGACCCCCAAGACAGAAATGCACTTGACCACCACAATACAATACCAACCCCAGAACACACAGCTCACCACCACAGTGTGCCCCTCAACCCAACCCCTTAAGGCAAAACATTTTGCCCAATGTACTAATCATAGGAGACTCATTTGTGAGGCACACTGATGTCCCACTCACTAGGTTGAACAAGAAGGTGACGGTCAGTTGTCTGTCAGGTGCCAGGATCCGCCACATAACACATGTACTCAGGTCACTCCACAACAAGTACAAATATGACTCATTCATTGTCCATGTGGATGTGAATGACCTGAGACATACCTCCCTGGACTACATGAAAAGAGATGTGATGGAATTCTCCGATTATGTGGCCCAGGCAGGTATGACCCTAGCCCTGAGCAATATTCTACCATCACCCAGAATGATTCCACAGTGTAGGCAGAAAATGATTGACTTCAACAATTGGCTAAGTTTCTCTTGTCATTCTAAAGGGATCTAGCATCTATCTGCCTGGGACAACATGATCGACATACCTCAATGGTTTCCCAGAGAAGGCCTGCATCTGTCACCCCTGGGATTCCGGGTACTGGCTAAGGCTCTTGCCACACCTATAGTGCCTTTTTTAGGCAGTGTTCCAAAAACCAAAATTCCACCATAACAGCTGCAAACAAATGCAATCTGAGGGTCATGCTGCTCAATGCTAAAAGTCTAAATCTCAAGATGCACTCGCTCGAAGCTCTCCTCAAAATGGAGAATGTTGACATCTGTGCTGTAATGGAGACCTGGTTTAAAGAGGCAGAAAGCACCCCTGCGCGCCCAGGCTACAACTCATTCCATACCTTTCAGCCTCAGAATGTGGCCGAAAGCTCCAAAGCTGGTCGAGTTTCCATATTCTTAAAGGAGATGCACACCCCTAGACTGGTAGCCCAGCATAATGCATCTGTGATACTTCAGGTACGACTAACACTGAGTAAGACGGCAATACAAGTCGTAGCCTGCTACAGAACCCCAAACAAGTCCCTAGACTCACACACCAACTTCCTAAGCACCCTGGAATCTATCAAGGTCCAACCCAATACTCTCATACTGGGTGACTTCAACTACCGTTTCATCAACTGGGAAAACTATTAAAGTACCACTGTACAGGCCCAATGCTTTCTGGAATTTATCATTTATAATGCCCTGGACCAGCTCATTCTGACCACCACTAGAGGAAGCAACACCCTCGACCTGGTTGTCACCAACATGGGAGACAGTTGCTCCACACCTATAGTCAGTTCCTCCCTGGTTAAATCTGACCACAAACTGATCAACTGATCACCATAGAAATCTCCATCTAATCTACACCCCCCCCCCCCCGCTAAGGTTACCACCCTGAAAAACTTCTAAAACCGACTTTGGGCTCATAAAAGCAGAGGTGGCTAACTTCTTGGCACCCATGCTAATGGAAAATAGCTGCATGACTGCTGAATCATACACCAATGCACTGTACGAGCATGTACACAAATGCATGGACCCTGCCATACCAAATAGAACTAAGACGCTCTCCTCCAAAAAAAGGAAGCCAATCTGGTGGTCCTCAGCCATCAATAAACTCTACAACAGAAAGAAGAAACTGTTGCAGAAAAAAATGAAGTCACAAGACTGGAAAACCTCCCTTATCAGTCTGAACAAAAAGCTGAAATCCCTTATCAAATTTTCTAAAGCCAGCTGTGAAGGTAGAATTGCAGCTGACATCAAAAACAACCACAAAGCCTTCTATAGCTATATCAACAGCCTCAAAGGCAATACCCAGATCTGAGTTATTGCACAATGGCACCTTCTTTACTGAGCTAACAGATATAACCAACATACTGGCTGACAGATTCAGTACTAACTTTACCCCCCCAAGGGCCCTATCACAATACCAGATGAAAGCCAGGTACCCACCATTTCTGTGGCAGAAGTCAAGGCTGCATTGTCCAAAGCCAAGAATACAGCATCCATGGGACCTGATAATATCCCTGGCTGCATCCTACATGAGCTACAAAATGAACTGACACCACATCTCTGTGCCCTGTTCAATCTAACCTTACCTCAGTCTATGTCCCTAACGAATGGCGCACTCCTATAGTCATTCTGCTCCATAAAGGGGGAGCAACTACAGACCCTGGGAACTACCACCCCATTAGCCTGACAAGCCTGGTATGCAAAGCTATAGAGCGCACCATCATGGACCTGCTTAACAAAGATATAGGCAATCTCCAAACTCTTGACCCCACACAGTTTGGCTTTGTCAAGGGGAGATCCAGCCTGCTGAACCTGGTTGACTTCTTTGAGGCAGTCACCAAGGCTGTGGATGACGGTAAGGCAGTGCATACAGCCTACCTCGACCTAGCCTAGGCCTTTGATACCTTTCCCCTCTCAGGTATCATTGATAAACTCACCAAACTAGGCATCAATCCTTACATCACTAGGTGGGTTGCAAATTGGCTCAAAGACAGAACCCACAGAGTGAAAGTTGGGGATTCCAAGTCTGACTGTTGATCAGTCACTAGTGGAGTCCCACAGGGCTCGGTCCTGGGCCCTCTCCTGTTTGGCATCTACTTCTCAGAAGTCCAGGCCAACACAGAAGGACTCTGGATGACCAAGTTCGCTGATGACTGCAAGCTAGGAGTCATTATCAGCTCCCCAAGTGATGCAGACATCCTACAAAAGGGCCTCTCTGAGACTAATGACTGGTGTCGGAACCATGGCCTGAAGCTTAATGCCAAAAAATGAGTTATCATCCCCCTTTGGAAAAAAACTCAATTCCCACGAATTACCACATTGATGGGAGCCCACTTAACACTGAAGGGGCCATAAGAAATCTGGGCACCCAAGTCAACAGCCACCTCACCTTCGACCACCACATTGCCACTGTGGTCAGAAAGTCCTTCTATGTGGCACATCTTATAACCAAAGGTTTCGCATCTGGGAAGAAAGAGGTCATCCCTCTCTACTCATCCCTCATTAGACCAGTCATCGAATATAATGCCCCATTTGGCATGTACCTGACCAGACAACTACAACAGCTGGAGAGGCCACAAAAGTGCCTTAAACACATGTCCTACATGGACAGACTCAAGAAACTTCAGCTGCTCTCAGTCTCTTATCATCTACTTAGAGTTGATCTTTGCTTGACTTACAAAGCCATGCCCGACCCAGCCCTACTAGAAATGCTATACCTAAAGAAATCCCAATCCCCCCCGTGCCACACGCTCCAGAGATCACAACCTCATTACCACAATTAATAAAACATACTGGAGGGACAGGTTCATCTCCCAGAGACTGCCCATACTCTGGAATAAGCTTCCCATTCATGTCAAGCAGAGCACCTCACTGGCCCTCTTCAACAGAAACCTTGGCGAGTGGATGGGTAACAGAAAGTTCACTCCAGGAATCATTCCAGTTGCACTGCATATGATATGGGCACTGTGAACTAACATCGGATGGCATGGTGCCTGGGCAATTTTTTTTGGGCTAGGCTTGTAAAGGCTCCAGGGCCATTAGCCTAGTACACACCTATGAACCTATGCTCTAGTACTACATCAAGTAGGAAATCAGAGTAAAAGCACAATATCACAGCAGTAAATTCATGGAGTAGGAAGTATGACATCAATGTCCAAATAAGAATAAATCTGGATGAGAAAGGAATCAGAGCTGTAGAGAAGGAGTATAATGAACTGCAGATGTGTCTACGACTAACAGCATACATTGTTATATTGTCAAAGGTACTATCTTTTCATGAAATGGGTTAAAGGAAAATGAGATCAGGGTTTTGGTACTATTTTGGATAGAGATCCATTAGGATCAATGTAAGTCTATATTGTAATGTAGCAGAACCCAGACTTTATATGGAAGATTTAAGTACGTTACTAACAAGCGTTTGAAATGACAAAGGGGAGGAATAGAAAAGTATCAGGGGAAACCCTAGCCTCTCTCCTCAAAAAATCAAAGTGGTTAGTGACATACACACCAAGGACGGGAAGAAGATTAAGAAAAAATTGCTGGTAAATAAAAAGAAAATCAACCACAGTGAATACATGGATGAGGCATAATGGGACAATGCAAAAGAAAGTGTCTGCTGAACAAACTTGTTCATAAGGCTGAGGTTCAATATTGGCCTCCAATCCCCCATCTTCTTTGGCACTAAAAAGAACCTGGAGTAAAATTCAGATCCTATGTGGTCTGGTGGGACTTCTTGGATGACTCTTTTTCCTAGCAGTTTTTGAACTTCTATGGCTGCTTGATCCCTCTGACTGGGTGGAACATCGGGGATTTTTATCAGTGATCTTGGGAAAAGGGTGAAGGGGATATGATAGCCTCTCGTAATGATTCTCTGCACCCAAGTATCAGATGTTATTTGTCACCAGGTTGTCAAGTGCAGTGAGAGTCTTCCCCGCGACTGCTTCCAGAGGTAAACAACCAGGCCTCCTTTCAGAAGCGCTGGTAGGGTTGTCAAGAGAAAGAGTCTCTGGAACTCTGGTTTCACGGGCCACCTCTGCCTTGCATCCAGTGTCTCTGTCTGAGCTCCCCCCTCTGCCCCAAGGGGAACCGCCACCACATGTGTCCTGGAAAAGCCCCCTGGGATTTTTTGAACCACATTTTTCCACTCCTCTGATTCTTGGAGTAGAATTGCTGAGGAGTAAAAAAATAAATGCCCACAGCAGACAGGGTCTTTACATCCTTCTCACACCTGGCTAGTGTGTCCTTCACCTTGAGGCCGAACAAATATGATCTGTCAAAAGGAGCATTGACAAAGGAAAACTTGAAGGGCTCTGCAAATTCACACAAGTGCATCCAGGCATGGCACCTTATGGCAATGCTGGAACCCACTGCTCTGGTCGTGCCTCCTGCTGTGTATGCAATAAGCCACATGGAAGAGTTCAATATAGACAACAGGGTGACTAGCTGTGAGGCGACCTTATCCTGCACCTCATTAGACACAGCTCCTGTGAGAGCATCTGACAACTCCTTAACTTATTAACTCTGGAGCAGCTCAGAAAAAGCTGCCTGATAATTCCACCATAGGAACAATAGTGCAGCCTGAGCTCATTTTCAGAAAATCCATTTCTAATACCATACAGAAAACAAATGTTCATAACTCTTTAACTATAAGAGCTAGACTAAAAATGTAAATGCGAAAGTTGTTCAGCAGACACTGACCTTTCCAACAGTGTAAATGTTGATAGTGCATGTCAAAGTCATTATTAAATATTTGGCAAAGAATGCTGATATTGTGCATATTTTTTACCTTTTGGGAAAAGCAAAGCACAATATCTTGGTCAATGTACCATGTAGACCCATACAATTTGTATTTAATTTGTTTGTATAAATGTCAGCTTTAAAATGATACCTTAACCATTACTATGTGATACGGAGGTATTCACTGAAATATGGTTACTATACTATTAATATTTCTCATAATTGATAAATAAACAAAGCATAATATCTCATCACCTGTGTAGAAGTTGTGCATCTCAATGTCAGCTTCAAAATGATGCATCATTTGCATCATCACCATGCTCCCTTGCAAAGATATGGGCATAATAATAAGAAGTATTGGAAATGTATAATTTTCATAATCCTACAAGACTAAACAAACTGTGTTATCTGTACATGTGTATAGCGCACAGACACAATTCTTTTACCATGTTGTAAGGAGTAACACTGTCTTCAAAATGAGGTATTACTTGGCACACTGACATGCTCCCTTGCAAAGTTATTTACCTAAATATGAAAAAAATCATCATTTCCATAACCTAAGTCCAAAGCAAACTTTGATATCTGCACATGTGTACAACAAACAGGTGCAGTTCTTTTACCACATTGGAACTATCGATATTGTCTTCAAAATGAGGTATTACTTAGCACATTCAGATGCTCCCTTGCAAAGTTATTTACCAAAATATGAAAAAAATCACAATTTCCATAAACTAAGTCTGAAACAAACTTTGATATCTGCACATGTGTACAACATACAGGCACAGTTCTTTTACCTTGTTGGAACCATGGATACTGTCTTTAAAATTGCTCGTTTGCAAAGTTATTTACCAAAACATGAAAAAAAATCATAATTTCCATAACTGTACATGTACAGCATTCAGACCCAGTTGTTTTACCATGTAGATGCATATGATTGTAAATATACACATTCTTGGTGTAGCCAACATACTGCTGAATGGGTACATGTAAAGAGAAAAAAGCAAGGTAAGGACCGCCACTCCACTAATGAATCCAAGGCAGGCATGGGACTTCAGTGGCAGGCAAGGCCATCTGATCTGTCTGACAGCTGTGCTGACTACTCACTCAGACAGATGATACCACTACAGTTTCACAACCTCCTTCAGTGTCAGCAGTCTGCCTTACCTATGCCTTTTCTCTTTATGTGTCCATT
This sequence comes from Protopterus annectens, assembly GCF_019279795.1. Taxonomy (NCBI): domain Eukaryota; kingdom Metazoa; phylum Chordata; order Ceratodontiformes; family Protopteridae; genus Protopterus; species Protopterus annectens. The sequence continues at coordinate 158,594,793 of NC_056745.1, forward strand.
CAGCAATGGATCTAAGGGATCAAGTTCTGTATTACTAAGCCCTTCCTGTCATCTAAACTCTACACATGCCTGATAAAAGCAGAATAAAAGAAGAAGTATTGCAGGATAGTTACTGCCATATTAGATTGTACGTGGTAGCACTCTCCTGAAACAGTTGTTCTTTCCCAGCATCTTCACCAGCTCCTTACCACAGTTATTTGCCAAACTCAGAAAAATATATTTTACACAACACATTTCATAATAGAGTTTTACTTACCATACTGGTCCTACTTGGTCATGGGTGTTTTCCATTCTTCTCACAAGCTGCATGTTACCAATCCTCCATAGCTCTCCTCACGCCACTGTGGAGGTTCATAGGTTCATAGGTTCATACTAGGCTATCTGCCCAAGGGCATTTACAAGCCTAGCCCATAGTTATGTGGCTTTCGCCACCCCTTTAGTTTGAATAAAAATTATGCCTATCATTTTTCTGTGCCTCTGTCAAGCAGTGACACTGAAGTAATCCCTGGGGTATATCTGCGATCTCCCATCCATTGGTCAAGATTCCTCTTGAACAAGGCCAGCGAGGTGCTCTGCCTCACATGTACCGGGATTTTGTTCCACAGCATAGGGAGTCTCTGGGTGATGAATCTGTCCCTCCAGCACGTTCTATTTATAACCGTGTCAAGGTTTAAGTCTCCGCCCTTGTGGTTCTGAGGGATCTAGATTTTTGAGGTGAAGCATATTCATCAAATCTGGGTTTGACATGGCCTTATATGTCAGGCACAGGTCACCTCTGAGCAAGCGGTATGAGACTGAATAAAGCTGGAGTTCTTTCAGTCGGGCAGCATAAGACATATTTTGAGACCCTTTATCCTTTTGGTGAGGAACTTTTGGGGCCTTTCAAGCCGCATCAGGTGTCTGGTCAGATACATTCGAACGGGCATTGTACTCAATCATAGGTCTAATGAGTGATGAGTACAGGGGCGATGACCTCCCTTGATCTAGATGTGAATCCCTTCATGATCAGGTGGGCGATATAGAAGGTTTTCCTAACTACTTTAGCAACATGAGTGTCAAGCGAAGACTACTGTCAACTTGGGTCCCCAGATCCCTGATGACTTTTCTGTGCTCAGTGGATTGTCACCTATATGGTAGCTAGGGGTAACCTTGTTTTTCCCGAAGGGTATGACTATGCATTTTTGGCGTTTAACTTCAGGCCATGGCTCTGGCACCAGTTATCCGTTTCTGTGAGGCCCTTCTGGAGGATATCTGTGTCAGATGTGTTTTCGACTATGGCCAGTTTGCAGTCATCTGCAAACTTTGTCAGCCATAACCCTCCTGTGTTTGCTTGTACTTCAGAAAAGTAGATGCGAACAAGAGTGGACCCAGGACTGAGCCCTGTGGGACACCACTTGTGACAGGCTTTGAGTCTGACATGGCTCCAGCAACTCTGACCCTGTGGGTTCTGTCGCTTGTGATGTATGGGTTTACATTCAAGCTGATGAGTTTTTCGATGATACCTGAGTGGGGTATTGTGTGAAGGCCTTTGCCAGGTCGAGGTAGGCTGTATGGACTGCCTTTCCCTCATCAATGGCCTTGGTGACTGTCTCGAAAAAGTCAACCAAGTTTAAGAGGCAGGATCTGCCTTTGACAAAGCCAAACTGGGTTGGATCCAAAGTCTGCAAGTTCCCTATGTCTTTATTTATGAGTTCCATTATGATCCTCTCCATGGCTTTGCAGATAAGGCTTGTCAAGCTAATGGGCGGTAATTTCCAGGGTCTGTGGAGGCACCGCCTTTATGAAGTGGGACCACAGTCAGCGCCACTCCTTGATACGTATCCTGAGGTGAGGCTAAGATTAAACAGCTGTCCTAACTGTGGGTTTAATTCCTCATTGAGTTCATGAAGCACACAGCCGGGACACCATCCGGTCCCATGGATGCTGTGTTTTGCCTTAGTGAGGGCAGTTCTCACCTGGGCGTTGGAGATGTTTGGGGGCTACAATCCTCTGGAATAGATATCTCTCCTTTTGGGGGGGAGGGGGGGAGAAGTTTGCACTGAACCTGTCAGCCAGTATGTTAGCAATGTGTGTAGGTTCAGTAATTTTCACATCATTTTGAACTAATTCTGAGCATATCTGGGAGTTTCCTCCTAGGTTTCTAACATAGCTAAAGAAGGCCTTATGATTGTCTTTAGAGTCCTTGGCGATTTTTCTCTCAAAATTTGCCTTGGATGATTTTATGAGAGCTCTTAGTTTTTTACTTATAATGATCAAAGGTGTCTTACCTTTCAAGGATTTTGCTCTATCTTGTAGTAGCTTCCTCCTTTTGTTGTAGGTCAGTCAAGAACAACTCAATGCCCTCCTCAGTTAGGTGAATGCCATCCCTTCTGAATAGGTGAACATCTTCTGCGGTGATGCTGTCATGGCAGACTGTAGATCCACCGATCCTGTGCATCAAGCCATGCATGAACCCATTCTGTAAACGTCTGGCCTTGTGCACTGCCCGTTGACTGCTTGCTGTTTTCCATATCTGTCGAAGAATTATGTCAGACCACACAAAATGACAACGTGGCCACCATGACTGCAGGTCGTGAAGCCATGTCACTGTCACAAGTTGGGTGCACCTGCACAGGAAGGAAATGCAAACAGGTTACTACTGATGTTTGAGAGTTGTATTGGAAGACTACACATTTATGTATATCAATAGCATTACCTGGTTAGCTCATCCAAATCTTCACTCCTATCCAATGTGGCATTATTTTTTTGATAAGGTACATAACTGGTCACCTGGAACAGCTTGAAATGGCAAGTCGAGAATGGTTCAGTGATGGTGCTCTCTCAGTGTCAGTAGTAATGTATTGCATGAACTTGTTAGTGAACTACTAATAGATGTTCCCTGCTGAGGCACAATCATATCCTTGCTTAACAAGGAGCTACTGCGACTCAGATCTAGTGAATTTTCTCCATCCCAGTCCACATACTTGGGACTACTATGAACCTCAACTACAGTCAGAGGAACATCCACATCCTTGTCAGCATTTGCACTGTCATGGACTGTGGAGGACTTCATAGGTGTGTCTTTACTGTGTCTAAAACAAATTGTCAAAATGACAGAAAGAAACTGGTGTGGGTGGGGGTTGGCGTGAAATCAGGTCAAGCAGACAAAAACCCATATCTGGCTTGTGCATTCATCAATGTGATAATGTCTTGTACTTATGTGAATAATAGTGACAGCTGCTGACAGTTTTACCAGAAAAGTGATAATGACCCAGTGCTATTCTGTAAGTGCTCGTATTGGTAATGTGATAATGACCTGCATTTCATTACTGCAAAGGTATGCACGCTCAGACAAATGTGATAATTGTTGCACATAACCTGTTCAGTATGCATTCATTATATTACCTTGTGCAGCTGTTATGTAATACAGACTCATCACCTGTTGGGAGAAGACCTGAGTAATTCAGTAAAAACATCCAGGCCCAGCTAAAACTTGCAAAACAATTCATCAAGTCTCCCAAAAGCATTGGGAAAATGTGTTATGGTCCGATGAGACGAAGGTTGAACCTTTTGGCCACAATTCCAAAAGATACGTTTGGCGCAAATACAACACTTTACATCACCAAACGAACACCATCCCCAAGGTGAAGCATGGGAAACGTTTTGAAATTATTTATTGTGGTCTCTTTTTTATATCACTAAAACTTGGCATTTTAACAGGGGTGTGTGCAGTTTTTATATGCACTGTATATACATATATACAGAGGAAGAAAAAATCTGGGGGTTCGGAGGGCAGGTAGTTGAGGAAGAATGAAAAAAATGGACAATGAAACATTACTCCCAATGGCCCCTTCATTGGTAGACTCTGTTTAACAGTAAGCTGTTTAATAAGAAGTACCACATCATTATTAATTTTACTAATTTTATTTATAGTGCATAAGGTTTAAATTATTAGGACATTTAGTAAGTGGGGCAGTACCAGCTCAAATATCACACTGATGGGGGGAGGGATTTGAATTTGTTAACATGTATACCATGTATAGCAATACACCATTTTACAACTAGATAAACTACTCCCGTAACTGACAACAGGTACATTAGTCAAAGTTTGGGATGAAACTATCATTCTGCTTATTTTTTTGTTTTGTTTGGATCACTTGTCTGTGTGCTAAAGCATTTTAGACCAAAAACAGACTGTCTACCCTGCTTGGATTGATGATCTGTATGTAGGCAATGAACACAGAAACTTTACCAAGCAAACAGTATAAAATCATGATCAGAACTGTGGAAGATGGCAAAAAAAATTGAGTGGTCTGGGTTAGGCACACTTAGGCAAATGATGTTTGACATTATGGCATGCACCAGAACTAGCATGTGTACTCGAGCACAGGAGCTTCCAAAATTATGTCATATTCTGAGTGGTGGAAAAAGATGGAACACAACCCTAGAACCCATAAAAATAGCCCTTGATGTTAGATAAATAAGCACACTAAGAATGAAAGTCCTGTCTTCCACAACACACACAAGGTGCATCTGTGGGGGAGTCATTACCTTTGACAGAAAATTACCTTAGAATGAAATGCAATTATTTTCTCCACATAAACATAACAGAAAGGCTATTATTTTTCAGTTTGAAATTCTGGACAAAAGTGACCCACAAACTACTAACATACTGAAAATTGTAGTCATGTCAGCAGTGGTTCAGAAATGATGAAAAGAACGCAAGGTTTGTGTGGAGGCTATAATAATACTGGCACAGAAAGCAGTGAGAGTCAGGGGCTGATGTAAGCATGCATACATTCAACTGCTGAAAAAAGATCATAACAAGGATGTCATAACATCCCTGTTTTCCCTTATAAGGTCCATTATTGAGTGCAATGCCCCATTCAGAATGCACCTTGCAAAGCACATGCAGCAGCTGGAGATACCACATAGGTTCCTCACCAGGAGAATCCAGGGCCTCAAAAATCTACCATATACAGATAGGCTAAAAGCCCTATCCCTCTACTCAGTTTCATACAGACTCCTCAGAGGTGACCTCTGTCTGGCATACAAGGCAATCTCGGATCCCACCTTGATGGGACTGCTGCATATCCGAAAGTCAAACTCCACTTGAGTAACCCACACATGCGGCCTCAACCTGGTCTGTGACATCAATAGGACTTGTTGGTGGGAGAGATTTGTGTCCCACAGACTGCCCCACCTATGGAATAGACTCCCTCTCCACATCAAGCAGAGTACCTCTTTACCCCTTTTTAAGCACAACCTAAATAACTGGATGGAAAATAGAAAATACATCCATGGGATTCTACCCATGTCCCTGCTGGACAGGGGAATCAGGTGCTGATTTGTCAATGCATGGGCTAAACTCTTGGCTAGGCTTATAAGGGCCTCAGAGCCAATAGCCTAGTAACTTCCTATGATCCTATGACCCTATAAACACTGGTGAACAGAAGCCTAAACATTATCAATACTGCTATAAAAGTCTTTTTTTTTTCAAAGAAATAATCTAATTTTCTTAGCTTCAGTGCTGAGCAGTACTTGTCTGGGAGGGACATGAGCTTAGGCTAAAACAGCCAATATGCAAACAAGGCCGCATAATGGAGTGGGTAGAAAGCAGTATCAAGTTAAAAACTGGGCATTACTGCAGAATACTTTACCCATTAATTCTTTTGTCATATTGTCAAAATAACAAAGCAACAGCATTACTTGGAATTTGCTACAGGAGATGCAAGGTGCTACTGATGTCATTTTCCTGCTTAATAACTGATTAACCTAATGTGACCTACTGGGTGGCTGTATCTCTTGTGCTTTTTAATTAAATCCATTTCTACTTCTTCAAACAGATGGACCCTCTTAACTCTTCTTGTTTAAAGCATACAATGTATGGGGGTGGGGGGAGTTTCAGGAGGGAGCCAGCCTCCGTTACAAATGGAATTAATGATCTAAATATTTATATGTTCTCTCTGTCTAGTTGTATACCTACCTGGCTCCCTATCTAAATAAAATAATGTCAGACTGACAATGACAGAGATAAATGGCATTTCTAGAAATAGGATTCTGCTTGCTAGGTTATGCAAAGTCTAGTGTTCTACAATTTCGCCCAAAACTGAGTCCTGGACTGAAGGTGGTACAGGGTACTTGATTTAGAAATCTTTTACGACAGTCAAACAATAATGCCAGATGTTAGAGCTGCATACAACTTACTTCCCAGGGTGCTGCAGCCAATCAGGTCCCATGCTTGATTGACTGCAGCTTACAGTCAAATCGAAAAATAAAAAGAACAACTAATCAAGACAGCCTACAAAACTTGCAACACCCTATTATCAAGCTAAACAATTATCAGACATCTGGGCACCTGGTTCAATAGCTGCCTCTCCTATCACCATGTGGCTAGTGTTGTCCAGAAATCATTCTATATTTCTCAACTAACTGCCAATGGCATCGGCAGCAAATCTAAGATGCCATTGTTCCATTGCATTCTGTGACGATCAGACTCAAGCACAACCTTTAGCATAAAAAAAGAAAAAAAAATTGAAAAACAGCATAGGTTTCATAAGCAAAATAATCTGATCTCATAAATCTTAGTTACCATGAGAAGCTAGAAGCCTTGCTCATGCACTATCTTAACAGATGCTTGACAGGAGATCTGAGTCTCACTTACTATGGCATGAGCCTCACTTCTAGGCAGTAAGGTAATGCAGCTAACAGTACAACTAAAGACAAAAACCTACATCAGGAAATAATTAAAAGCAAACAGAGGGAGATATTACAGAATGTTGCATGGGTATCTGTAAATATGCATACTGCATACAACATACCGCCAAGTTCTAAGGCATTTAGTCAGGTGTAAAGGTATGGCACTCATAACTTCAGCAGACTGCAATATCTGTCCATGGCAATCTAGAAGCTATTCAGTCTTTATATTATGTTCAGATATGCACTAGAAATAGTCCCCTTAAACACAAGAAAACTCATTACAGATTACTGAAGTATATGGTCCATGCAAATGCCATATTCAGCACACTTATTTGAATGTATGTAGTTGTTTACAGCACATATAGAGACTGATGTGCACAAGCAAGTGTTTTGTGTGCATTTTAAACATCTCTCATGATGATTTTGACAGTACTGCCCTAAATTTTGGTGCACAGCTCAGAAAACACATTGTGTTAACTGGTATACATTATACATGCATGTGTGACTCCCCTATGACTGATTAACTCCAAAGCTAAATCAAACATAAACTGCATGATCACATTACTTCTACAGTGCTTTCCAATCTTTCAATTATTTACTTGCTTACTTATTTATTTATCTGTCTTTGTTTAATGGGAAAGTCTAACTGTGATAAAACACATTTTCAACGGAGGCCTGGGAAGAAAAGCTCCACATTAAACAGCAGTTTTGACTTACACATAAAGTACAGTTACATGATACAGTTAAATGATATCTGGTCTCAGACTTGTGCAATAGTCTTGTCAGTGCTTATAAATACCAAATGTTAGCCTATGGAACAGAAACTCCTGGGAGTGTTTAAAAATTTACTAATATTTACTTCTGCAAGACTCACAGTTTCACTCCACAAAGCCACTCACTGATTTTACGTTTTTCGCCAAGAAGAGACTAGGGTAACATAGCGTACCTCCTACTTCCTGCAGGTCTCACAGAACATCTCGCAAACACAGAACCTGAAATATTATATAAGTAAAGCAAAAAATTGCAATATAGGTTGCAGCTCTTATGAGGTGTAACATTTGTTTACTAGGAAAAGTCAGATGTTGATCCAGCAAACATTATGCCACGGCCATGAGGATTAATGCTACAGACAGAGTGCGTATAACGTGCTTGAGGAGGGCATAACATGAAAGGAATTGCTTTTATTAAATTAAATGAGGAGGACTGCCAACAAGACAGAAGAACAGCTGGAGAAACAGGTTCTCTCCAAAAGTAATGACTAAATTCTCAGATATGTAAACCAGAAGAGCCCTTAATTAGTGAAGCCGAACTTCAAAACAGCAAGGTTGGTCTTTGTATTTGTTTTTTTTTTTTCTACGTTAAACACGTATAGCCAAGTACAGAAAAAGAATATGTGGAAACCTCTCCCCTCCCGATTCCTATTTATCATTACACTTACCGCTTGGCGCTCCATCACTGTAGCTCGCATCTGTGACTCTGTCCCCACTCCTTCTCTTCTTCAATGGTTCACTCAGCCTGCTGAAGGTATTTATCACAGTCCGAGTCGAAACTTGAAGAACAGTCTGCTCAGTTCAATCTAATTGTTTCTGAAAGTTTGTTGTTACATCTAAAAACTTGTAACTACTTCTCGTTCCAGTCTCTAACTTTTATACTTCTGGCTTCTCTCAAATTTCATCATTCTTTAGATCTGCCTGGAATGCACGTTTCAGAGGGCAGGTGTCCTCCTGCTTAGCAATAACTCCTCGTGGTGGATTGCAGAGGAAAAGGATGAGAAGAGGGACAGATTTTATTTACTAAGCTAAAAAAAAAACTTGTATACTAGCGGAGAAGGAACACTAGTGACAGGTTGGATTTACTACCTGACACAGACGCTGGAGCCATTCCTGTTAACTTACAGCAAGAAACAGAGACTAAGCCATAGATAGACATCATGATTTTTTTTTTTAAATATTACTCTTACAAACTTTGTTGATTCACAGAATTAAAGTATAGGTTCTCTCTCTAAAGAGTACGAAGTCGGAAACACAAATACCTGTCAAAAATCACATTAACTGAGCGGTATCTAAACTACTGCAGCTACTTCTATTTATAGCCGATTTTCTCTGAAATGTTTAACATAAACATCAGGTAACTCCACACTGAAAAGTAAGTTGAGAAAGTACCAGAAAAAGTTCAGGTACTTTTTCAACTTATTTTTTCACACTGGAGCTACAATATGCCTGTAAAGTTACATGCGCTTGTGGAAGGGACTCGGCTGTAACTGCATACAATTACTAGCATCTAACAGCACACTCGGATGTAAGCACAGAGGCGCTGTGAGATGGTACTCGGGGTTAATGAGTTAATCAGATCTTTCTGGAGTCTAGTAAAATGTACCATAAAGTTCAAAGACCTGAGTGCGAATGTCGATGAAGCATAGATCCACTTTCCAAATCTGTCCATCGTCCTAGACTCCCGGTTAGGATGATGTACAGTAGGATTCTCATCGGCGAGTTCCTTCTTGGTGGCAACCGCCACCATATGGCATCTACTGCTAACCCCTTGGCCTAATACTGGTGGTCCTCCCGCAGAGAAAGAATTTTGTCTGGTCTCCGAGGAATAAGCTGTATGGAGTCAGGAGCCTTCCAAGCCCCCTGGACGATCAGCTTAATAAGTTTGTTAGTGGGTGAGGTCACCCAGGAAGTACATGACTGAGCACTGAACACTTGCAAGTACTTGGATTCCTCTGAGGTCAGGTCTTGGGGCTTTCAGTTAGCCCACTGCTTGAGGCTCTCTTGGATGTCTCCAAAAGAGACACCTTCAGTGGGTGACTGGGGGGAACCTTTCCCTTCATCGAAATCTGTGTCCTCGGTGATGGATTCTTTTGGGGAATCTAGGTGCTTCCTCTTGCACGTCTTCTTATGTGTCCTCACATGTCCTCAGTGGGGATCTCTGAGGAAGACCGAAGAAGAGGGGCCCTGTACAAGGGTAACTTGAAGCTTAGGTGCTCTCTGTCCTGTCATGAAGATTGGTGTCAGCTCTGGACCAGAGGACATGGTTATGTGACACTCTGATGCAGGAGGACCCAGCTGAGAGCCTGTAGAGGCTAAAGTTCTCTCCATAACCTGGAAGGGAGGACCTCCCGAAGAAGAGTGGGAGCCTAGAACCCAAGAAAGATCACCTCAGAACTGAGGTCATACCCCATTCCGAGAGTCCACCCTTCAAAGCAGGAGCCAGGGAAGGATCTGCAACCGACAAAGTCCCAACAGCCAAGGTCATCTCCACATAAAAAAACAGAAGCCAATCTGAGACCCTCAGAACTGGCAGTGGAGTCTCAGCCCCGAGAATCTGTCGGTTCTGAGGAGGGAACCAAAGAAGTCTGAGCAACATCTGGTGCCAAGGTAGGGATGCCTAACAGCACGTAAACAGCTGGTACCAGGGGGATTGAAGTTCTGGGCTTCGAAGCTCTGGTGGAAGTCACAGGAGGAGATAGTGTAGGAGTCCTTGGAGAAGATACCCAACTACAGGAGGGAGAAAGGCTTGAAAAGGGTCAGGAATACCTCTGGCCGCCAACAGCTGATTCACCAATCTCATGACTTCTACCTCAGAGAGGCTCGTGGAAGATCGAATGGATAATTCTGAAGGAGACTCACATCATTCTAGAAAGGGACTGGACAACTGGCCCACAAAGGGGTCTATGGAAAAAGGTTTGTATCTGGTTTCGGCACTGAGGGGGGTGGGCAGAGCCTGCTGAGTCGTCATTGGAGAAGTTGACACCGAGCTGGAAACTAAAGATGCCGGTGCTGAAGGCACCATAGTAGCAGTAGTCGGTGCCGAGGAGTCTTGAAGTTGTAGCTTTGCTACCTTTGCTTTTGGTTCTGTGGAGGTAGTCAGAACTGTGGCCTTATGTTTTTGTGCCACCAGTGCTATGGGGGACACAGGTACCGAGTGGCTCTTCTTTTTGAGAAGGTCTGATTTTGGAGGGGAATCAGACTTGGACAAAACTTCACTGAAGATAGTTTTTAACAAGCCCTTCAAAATGAGCTTATTCTGATGCTCAACCAAGGCCTGGCAGATGTCGCAATTTTGGTCAAGATGTGGAGCTCCCAGACAAAAACACAAGAAAGATGCCCATCAGAATTGGGCATCATTCTCCTACAGTCTTGGCACTGTTTAAATTCAGAAGTGTCTTTATGTTTTTCCACCATTTTAAAAACTAGTGTCTAAAGGTAACAAGCTAAACACACCAACAAACGCGCACACACACACACACACACACACACACACACACACACACACACACACACACACACACTAAGAATAGATGGAAGGTCTATCAATGATGGTAGTGAAGAAATACCAAAAGGATATAAGAGAAAATAAGCAAAGGACGTATCAACGTTGGTACTAAGAAATACCGCAAACAGTACGAAAGGCGGGAGAGGGGTTCACCAACAATGGTAACGGAGATTACCAGAGGTACAGGGTAGATAATTCAAACACATACAGCTATATATATATATATATATATAAAACGAGATACAAGTAATTAGCTGAATAAAGACGTTTTAAAGAAGTTTTAAAGAATACTTAGCTGAGAGCAATGGCTGATGCATATTGCTGACAGGGTGGCAAACAAGATCTGAGATAATGGAGAGAGGGGCATTGTGGGTAGAGTCTTAGCTTGAGAGTTTTTTGGCTGGCGCAAGCTGTATAACGGTCGAGCTAGTTCCGAAGATCAGAACCGAGTCCCATTAGTCAAGAATGAACAAATATTGACAACATCAAATGCAATATTTCCATATGTACTTATTACTTCAAAACATAAGTGACTTACAAACTTTTGCATGGTATCAATTGACACCTCTGAAGAAAATTTTCACTGATATTTGTGCTGTAAGATGCACATTTTGAGAGATATTCAGTATTATTTATAGTGCTAAGTATACAATCTGCATATGATTCCATATTTCTGTAAATATTTCAGTAAACATTTATCCAGAAAATAATTTCTTGCTGCCATGTCAAAGCTTATGTCTGGTTTACAAAAGCGTTCTAACAATATATGTCTAGGTTGTATAGTTTACAAGGAATAACAATTTATGAAAGTTCAGCAAAAATATTTCTCTGGGTTTGTGTGCATTATATTATATTATAGCCTTTATGGAAAGACTATGAATGTACTGACCATTATTACTGTAAAGGATACTTGTTACTGATAGCATTGTTATTTGTACAGATTTAGTAACTTTTATTGTTCACAATGTACTAACATTTGTTCATCTTATGCTTTTAAGTTGATTTTTCAGAAAATGCTCTGGAATGCAAGGATGTGTATAGGCTGCTACAGGTGTGATATTCCACCAAAAGAGATGTTTTCTACAATAATAACTTGATATCATTTGAACCTGCTAGTTTGAAATGAGGTCATATCATAATCTCAAGCCCAAAAATTCAGGTACCAAGCCCGAGCTAGTTTAACATCCAGAGGTTAGGAATGGAAAATGCCTTTGGTGAAGGCCTCACATGATCAATTTGCAGCCAGGGAATAAGATGGAAAACCTTCATGATAAGATGAAACTCCTGCTAGATGCACCCTAATTGAAAAGTAACTTGCTCCTCTATTGTACAGTTTTGTTAAGAAGGGTAAAAATGTCTCTAATGGTGCTGAAACTGGTGAAATGTTTCTGGCATAAGCCCGCACCATTTTTTTCCCATTCTCCCTTGTAAATTCTCCTGGCTGAGGTTTTCTGAGGGGCTGTAATGAGGTCAATAACATCAGGAAATCTCCTGGTCATTACTGGAATTGGAGAAACCAAGTGTTTAGGCAAAGGAACTGGTTATCTGGATGAGGCCATTTGGATGGGTGACTTAGCAGAGCCCAGTTCTGTAAGAGAAGTGGTTTCCTTCTTCAGAGAAGCATTCAGCAAGGGGAACCAAGTCTAATGGAGCCAAAAGGGTGCTATGAAAATCAGCTGAATCCTGAAAGCTTTGGCTTTCTGTAACAATGTTGGCAACAGGAGAAGAGAAGTATATGACTAGAGGAGACACAGGGGCCAACCTTGGCATGATGCATCCCTGGGTATCTGTTCTTCTTGGGGAACTATGTTGAAGAAGAAATTGCATTTGGTGTTGAATGGTACAGCAAAAAAATCACAGCAAGTCTTGCCCCACTTTTAGAATAGGCTGCATGCTACTCTGCTGTTGAGAGACCATTCATGGGGTAGCAGTATCCATCTGATCGTTTTATCTGCATTCACATGGATAGACCCAGATATCTACATTGCTACTAGAAAGCACTGTGAGATTATCACCAGTTCCCATACTCTCACTGCTTCTCTGCATAGTGGACAAAAAAAAGGTTATGTGCCCACCATAACATTACATTTGTGTTATTCACTTTCATTCTTCCTTAACTGTTGTGTTTAAATCAAGTCCTTAGATCCAACTCAGCTGCTTTTTCCAGCTCATGGAACAATGAAACTCTTGAGCTCCTCCCTTACCCACAATGCCCTAGTCACATAACATACATCCGATCTTGTTTGCTGCCCCTTATACCTGCAAAGCAGTAGGAAATGCTAAAATAGCAGAATATGGGACTCCAACAAAGGAACAGTAGATACTCCACCATCTTTTGATCTTTCCAAGAGTCAAACAAGAGGGGATTAGTGGCAGGGAAGTTGAAGAAGAATGAAAATGGATAACACAGATGGAACATTATGGTGAGTACATAACTTTTTTATCTGATGTTGTCATTTTCATTCATTCCTCAAATGTTGGGACAAAGTCCCCAGCTACTTAAATCCCAGAAGGACTCTAAAGAAGGATATTCCTGAGCACCACTGAGCCAAAGACTGATCTTCCCCTAGAGACCAGATCCAATTTGTAATGAGCATTAAAAGTATGAAGATTAGCACAAGTTGTGGCTGCATAAATATCATCCAATGAAGATCTAGATAAAAAGGTTTTAGAAGTTGCCATAGACATGGTGGAATGTGATTTTGGTAGAGACATGCACAATTTTTCATAAACAAAGGTAATGCAATCAGTTAACCATTTGGCTAAACTCACTTTAGAAACTGCTTTGCCTAATTTTGATTGTGAGAAAGAAAGAAATAATTGTTCTGATTTCCTCAAATTTTTGGTTCTATGTAGATAAATCCATAATTGTCTATGAACATGCAAAAGTTTGTTGAGTCCCTGAGGCTCGAAAGTATTATACTTTAAAATCAGCAGGGTTTTTTTTAAAGGTTTGTTTTTTAAAGACACACATTACAAAGAGTGTAATTGGAAGTATGTGATTTGAACTGTATGCTTAATTGATTAATTGTTTTGGGCAATATGCTGTATTTAAGCAAACAGTGTTTTGTAGTGTTTTTACTCTTGGAAGGCTGTGCAAGCCGAGGCGCTGCTTCATTAAATTCGCTTACTTCTTGGATTGGTGGTCTTGGTAGTATTTTATTAAGGTATCTCCAGATCCTTGGTTATGCAGACCACCTCTGCCACAGAGACAGTGTCTTCCATTAGAGCCCCCACCCTCTGCCCCTGGGGGAACTGTCTCTAAATGAATCTTGGAAGGGGCCCTGGGATTTTTTGAAACACATTTTCCACCCACCTCATTGGTTCCTACAAAAGGCCTTTTGAGGGGTGAAAAAATGTATGCCCACAGCAGACAGGGTTTGTCCTTCCTACTCACACCTACAGAGTGTGTCTTTAACTTGGGACCAAAAAAAAAGAGGATTGATGAAGGAAGATTTGAAGAGTTCTGCAAAATAACACAAGCGCATCCAGGCATGTCTTCTGAGAGAAATGCATGAACCCCCCCCTGCTCATGAGGTACCTTCAGCTGCGTGAGAAATAAGCCTCTTGGACAAGTTTGAAATGGACTGAAAAGGACTGAAGAATAACTATTTTAAATTTGAAACACATTATTTTTTTACAGAAAAATGGTGTTACAATGGGTTCACCTTGTGGAGTAAGCTTCATGAATATAGTTATGGCACACTGGGAGAACCATTTTGTTTTTAATAATAGAGAACTGATGGAAAATATAAAATACTGCACATTACCTGGATGATATTTTTATAATGTTAAAAGGAGGGGTAGAAAAAGCAGAAAATATTGTAAAAATTATGAATATGGGTACAAATGTCTTGGAATTTACTTATAGTACAGGAATAGATGGGATAGCCAACTTAGATGTTGACCTAAGAAAAGATTATTCGAATAAGTGCTATATTGCTAAGATTTATAGAAAAAACACGTACTCAACCTCCTTTCTGCATTATACAAGCACTCACCCCAAATACCAAAAGAAATCCGTAGTTAAGGGGCAATTAGTACAGGCAGCTAAAATGAATAGTCGGGAATTAGAAGTTATGTACCTACCATAACGTTCCATGTTAGTTGTCTTCTCTCGCCTTCTTTCTTGCTGGATGGGTTGATCCTGCCCGGCACTGCTTTAGCTTGAGAACTCCTTTTACCAGCTCGAGGCAACCCTATATCCCATGATGCAAGGCGGAACTACCTCAGATCTCGTTTGGTAGCTAACCTACCCTGCTAAGGACTAACCTAACATAATTAGGAACACAAGTTCATAATAGGAGTCCACATATGAAGGCTCAGGAGGAAAACAACCTGATAGGAACTCTTCAAGATCTGTCCAGGCCAGGGAGAAGACAACTAACATGGAACGTTATGGTAGGTACATAACTTCTAAATGTTAAGTTGTCAATCTTTCATTCTTGCTGGATGGGACCGCGTCCTAGCACCTGTATCCTGGGTGGCTCAATGGAACAGACTCTTGAGAACTGTGGAACCAAAACTGGCCCTATCTCTGGAGGCCAAGTCCAACTTGTAATGAGAAACAAAGGTATGAGGCGTGGCCCAAGTAGCTGCTGCACAAATGGTATCAATGGGTAGTCTATCCTGAAAGACTGCAGAAGTGGATAGACTCCTGGTTGAGTGTGCTTTTGGTTTAGAAGATAGCTGCTTGCCTCTGAGAGAGTACACATAGGAAATGGTGGAAGTCAACCATCTGGATAAGGTCACTTTAGAAACTGGAAGACCTATCCTGTTTTCTGCATAGGAGACAAATAATTGGTCCGATTTCCTGAATTGTTTAGTTCTATGCAAATAGTACCTGAGCTGAAGATGGACATCCAAAAAATACAGTTTCTGTTCAGCTCTGTCGGAATAGTTTGGGAAAAAGACTGGTAGATCTATAGATTGGTTAATATTGGTTTGAGACACAACTTTGGGGAGAAAGGAAGGGTTCGTTCTTAATGATACCCTGTCCTTATGAAAGAATGCAGAGAGCTTGAATCTCGGAAACCCTTCTAGCAGAAGTGACAGCCAGTAAGAAAATAGTTTTCCAGGTCAATAACTTCAAAGAACATGAAGCAGACGGTTCGAAGGGAGGTAGTATCAAGGATGCCAACATTAAGTTTAGATCCCATTGCGGAGGAGGATGCTTTATAGGCTTTAGGAGAAAAACTCCTCTCAGAAAGGCCTTGCATAATCTATGAGACATAATGTTATTGTCATGCAAGCCAACATGATACTTGGAAATAGCAGCCAGTTGTACTTTAACTGTAGATGACGAGGATCCTGAATGAAAAACCTCCAGGAAATCTAAAACAGAATGTACAGGAGCAGTAAAGGGATCAATATTCCTGGAATGTGCCCAAATAAAAACGCCGCCACTTGCTAGCATAAACAGTCCTAGTGGGCGACTTTAAAGAGACACTAAGATGTCTCTGACTGAGTCAGAAATCATCGGTAGCCTGGCTAGGGAAGGAAGTGGAGCAACCAAGCAGTGAGGGTGAGAGAATGAATGGCCGGTGCTGCTGACCCGACTGGTGGATCAAGAGATCGAACTGGGTCCAGATGCCAGGGCTGCACCAGAAGGTGACGATGCAGAGGCGGAAACCAAATTTGTCGAGGCCAATATGGGGCAATGAGAATCAACTTGGCCTCAAAGCGGTGGCTTTCTGAATGACTTGTGGAATCAAGGAGGAAAAGTGCAAGAAGAAAAGGGAGAAAAGCGTGCAGAAGTCCCAGGGCCAATCCTGGGTTAGAGAGTCTCTCAGGGTTGGCCTGGAAGGGGAAGAGTGAAAAAATCGGGCACTTGTTGTTTTGAGGAGTAGCAAAATCGCAACAAGGAGCCCCACTTCAGAAAAATCTGATCCACTACAGATTGATTGAGAGACCACTCGTGAGGCATCAGAATGGATCTGCTCAGCCTGTCCGCCAAGAGGTTGGACCTGCGGGGATGTGCGTTGCTATCAGAAACCGATGAGAGGAGATTGCCCATTGCCAAAGTCTGAGCTTCTCGACACAACGGATAGGACCTGGTCCGCCCTGCTTGTTGATGTACCAGACCACGGACATGTTGTCCGTTTGTACTGCAATAGTCCCGTGGAAGAAAGTCGTTGAGGGCACTGCTCTCATCTCCAGGACATTTATGTGCAGATGGTATTCTATGGGTTGCCCGTCCGTGGACCATCCTGCCCTGATAATGCCCCCACCCGATCAGAGAGGCATCCGTAGTGACTGTGGCAACTGGAGGAGGAACAAAGGTCGGCCCTGATGAAGAAGAGGGAAGATATCCACCAATTCAGATGAGTTCTGCACGACTGTGTGACTAAGATTCCGTGCGTGCCTCATCGGAGACTGTGGTACGACCACTGCGTGAATAGCATCCACTGCAGAAGGGCATGGAGGCGAGCCAGTGGTAGAGAACAATGGCGCAGCCATAAGATCTAGAACCTCGGTATAAATCTGGCTTTGACCTTGTTGCTCTGCAATAGAATCCAACGAATTTTTGAGCAATTTTTGGATGTCCAGAATTCTTTGATCTGTTAGTCTGGCTAACATTTTGGCGGTGTTTAATTCTGCCTATAAAGGTGATAGATTGGCAAGGCAGCAGAGAAGATTTTTCGAAATTTACTGAAATTCCCAAACTCCTGCAAAGCTGCAGAGTGTAGTCTCTGGTCTGAAGAAGCTGACACCTGGTGGTGGCGGACAGGAGCCAGTCGTCCAAATAAGGAAACACCTGGAATCCTTGACATCTCAGATGAGCTGTGACCACTGCCATGCATTTGGTAAACACTCTGGGGCTGTGTGAGGCCAGGCAGGGCTCTGAATTGGTAATGACTGGTCCCTCAAAGCGGAGAAACCTTCTGGAGTGCCTGTGAATCTTTATGTGATAGTAAGGTCTATAGAGCACATCCAGTTGTCCTAGAAAGGGCAGAATGGACTGAAGCGTGACCATCCAGAATCTTGCCTTCTTGACAAATCTGTTTAGACTGCTCAGGTTTAATATTGGTCTCCAATCTCCGTCCTTTTGGGGACCAAAAGAATCTCAGTAGGCAGCGGATCCTATCTGGTCTGCCGGCACAGTCTGGGTGACTCTTTTCTAGGAGCTTTGAAACCTCCTGTTCTGCCAAATCCCTTTGACCGGGTGAGATGTCTGGAAGGGATTGTTGAGGTCTGGGATACCTTCGAAGGGGATTTTGTAACCCTCGGATATGATCGACTGTACCCACATATCTTGTGAGAGGGAATGCCAGGCTACTGGGAGCGAAATCCTTCCCGACTGCCTCCAAGGGTGGACAGTCGGGCAACACCTCAAGGATGCTGAAAGGGCTTCTCAGGAAGAGACTCCCTGTTGCCCTGATTCTGAGGACCCCCTGCCTCTAGGCGGCATCTATTGTTACCCCTCTGCCTCTGGGGTCCGGCTCCTTGGGCTGGAACCACATCTTCCCTCCCTTCTGACCCTTGGGATATGGTCTAGAAGGGTGGAAAAATGGACTCCAATGGCAGAAAGAGTTTTACCGTCCTGCTCACACCTGGTCAAGGTATCCTTCACCTGAGGTCGAACAAAGCCGAACCATCAAAGGGGTCCTTAAAGGGGTCCATAAAATTACAAAGCCGCATCCAGGCTTGGCGTCTAAGAGCAACTCCTGTGCCTGCATGGAGGAGTTGGATAGGAATTCAGGATTGCTAGCTGTGAGGCAATCTTCTCTTGAGCCCCAGCAGCAGAAGGATCCTGGACCACTTCACCCAGTTCCTTGAGAATATCTCTTTGAAGCCTGGTGAAGTGACAAAGGTAGTTCAGCGAACACATAGCAAAGGTCGCTGAAGAAAACATCCGCTTTCCATACCTGTCCATGGTCCTAGAATCCTTGTTAGGAGGATGGACAGGTACTGAAGGATCAGCCAGTTCCTTCTTAGTGGCCGCCGCCACCACCATAGCATCCACAGAGACGCCCTTGGAAAGAAACTGTTTGTCCGTAGGGCCGTGATAAACTTGGATGGTCTCCTGGGGACAGGTTCCACAGAATCTGGAGCCACCCTTCGAGCCACTACCTGCATAAGTGGGTGGAGACACCCAGGAGGTGGAGGTTGGGATCCAAAGCCTCCAGGTATACCAACTCATCCTCGGAGGGATCAATGGATGGCCAATTCCCCTCTGTTTGAGGAGCTCAAGGATGTCTGAAAGGAGACATCCTCAGAGGGGACCGTGGGAACCCTCCGACTCATCTAAGTCGGTATCAGATGTAGTAGACTCGGGAGTCTGTGTGGGGGTTCACCTGCTGGATCAGGAGAAACTTAGGAAGGAGGAAATTCCCAATGGGGAAACCTGGGCGATGGATCCCTGGGCCTGAGAGCAAGAGGCTGGCAAGAGGTGTCTACAGGCACCGAAGAGGGAGGAGCTAGAGGATGGACCGTTGACCTGGCTCAGTGGCCAGGACACTCCTCATCACCTCAAAGGCTCCCTCCCGGGAGGCCAGAATATCCCGATCCGAGGATACAGGAATTCCGGCTCCACTGAGAGGCCGAAGGCTTACTAAAGAAGCCCGAGAGGAGAGGCGGGGTGGGACAAGGGTCCGATGCCACTAGCCCCTCGGAGCCGACAAGGAAACCTGGCGACGGATCCCTCCAAGGAAGGCATCAAGGAGGAGATCGGCCGAGGACCGGGGAGCGAAGGGATGTATCCGGCCGGCCAAACAGTTGCTGTCCCGAACTCTGGTGTGGAGTCGGAGGAGGAAGTTCAAGGGTGAAACAATAGCGAAGTCTGCTGAGGCGGGCTATGGAGCATTTGGGCCAGTGCCTGCGACTTCAACAGCCTGCTTACCACCCTCTCTAAGTCATGGTCAGACAGCCTGGAAGATCTCGAAGATCGGCTCCGATGGCGCTCCTCCGACAAAGAGGGAGACCGGGTGGATACCTGCAACAGAAGGGGACCGAGATCTCTTAGATGGAGCGAAGGTTTCGGCTCCGATGCTGGATAAGGTGTCGGCTCCAGCGAGCCCGACAAGGCCACAGTAGACCGGTGTCAGAACCAGTCGGTGCGAACCCACTATTTTTGAAGCAGATAGATCGGTTCCAGCTGGAGCCGATCTATCGAAGAGCCACGGAGGAGGATCTACCTCGGAGCCGAGCCACCGGAGGAGGCTTGGATACTGAAGCCTGAACCCGGTGGTTTAGAAGGTTTCCCAGACCCTGTTTTAGAGGGAGAACCTTCTGGCTTAAGTAAGCCACGGAGGATTAACTTATTCCTCCGTTCCTGCAGGACTCTCTGGCTAAAAGAGTGACACAAAGCACAGGAGTCCTGCAGGTGCAAACAAGAAGTGTGACCGTCTGTCCGAGACATTTTCTGACAGCACGAGTCACACTTTAGCCTGAGACCTTGCCTTCCTTTGACATATTCCTAGGAGGAAATCACAAACAAACCCCAACAAACACACACAATTAATCCCCTAACACACAAACACACAGGTAGGGAGTAACCAATGGGGTTTAGGCCTAACTAAACTTTTATACTATTTAGCAAAGGAAATAAAAAGTTTTGAATTATAAGGGAATAGGGTGGGCTGTAACACACTATAGACTATAAAAATGGTAACAAGGGAATAAATCCCTAACTAAGCTTTTCTCTTTTGACAAGAAATTTACTTACCTCAGCTGGCAAAGGAGACCTCTTAAGCGCAAAGCGAGATCTGGGGTAGTTCCGCCTTGCATCATGGGATATACGGTTGCCTCGAGCTGGTAAAAGGAGTTCTCAAGCTAAAGCAAGTGGTCGGGCCGAGGTGGATCGGCTCCGAAACCATCCAGCAAGAATGAAGGCGAGATTGACAACTTAACATGTTGACTTCATAAATGAATGTGAAACATAAAAATATATTCCTGAAGAGATAACAGTTGAAGTGATTAATAAAAGATACAGAGAGCATTTGAGCTCTATAATAGGGCATTCAGATAATCCTGGCATCTCTAAAGGATCACAACTGAATGTACCAGAAAAAAGGCAGGAAAGGAATTGTGTAACTACTTTTAATGCAGGGGTTGACCTAGTGATTTCTATTTTTAAGAAAAACTGGGTAACCCTGTTAGAAAATGGGGGCTGTAGGAACAAATTAGGTTTAACCCTGAAGTTTACTTTTAAGAGAGCAGCTAACCTCAAAAATATTTTGGAATGCCCAAAACACGTACTTCTGAGAGTCACTGGTATGTTTAGATGTGAGGCCTGCTCATATTGCAGGTACATTGAAACAGGAGCTAACTACAGCATTAATAATAGAAGGTTTAAAACTAACAAAAAATGTAATTGTAACTCGAAATATGTAGTCTATCTAGGGAAGTGTAATGATTGCCCATGTTTCTATACAGGCAAAACAGAACGCAAGTTAAGAGACAAGATTTATGAACATCTTTACAGTATTAAGAAAGAAAAAGACAATAATGCCTTACTGAAACACATAAAGGAAAATCCAGGGCACGATTTCAAATTTAGAGTCATTGACCAGATAATGGTTAATGAAATTGGTAGTTATATGGAATTACAGCTGGAGAAAAAAGAATTGTGGTGGCAGCTGTATACGAATCCATACTGTTTTCCAGGTTTAAATGATCAATGTTCAATGCCTGCTTGCTTAAAATGAAAAGCTTAGGTAGATGAGGGATATTGCAAATTTATGAATTGTTTAGAAAATATTTCTGGATAATTTTAAATGTTTATATTGAACAAGTGCACTTGGGTTAAAAATGTTTATATATAACATGATGTATACGTTTTTTATATTTATTTTTAATGCTTTACCTTTAAATCTTAAAGGTTTTATAATTGAAAGTGATTTTAATTATGTAACTATTTTAATCATGTAACTTCTTAAAGTATAAAAGGGAGAGATAACAGTTGTTTTATTTGTCTGAAGAAGTTCATTACAGTAAAGTGGATGAAAGCGCTTACAACTTACAACTGGGCTACTGAACTTTGTCTGATTTCTACTCTAGACTTGCTCCTGATTGTTGTTGTTATTATAAAGATATAAACACACAAAACGTCACTAGCTCGAGAGTATGCAGTGACCATGTCCATACACTAAGCAGACAAACAAGATCTGAGGTATGTTAGCTGACTAGGGCATTATGAGTAAGGAAGGAGCTCGAGAGTTTCAGTGTTCTACGAACTGGAAGAAGCAGCTGAGTCAGATCTAAGGATCAGAACCTAACCCAACAGTTGAGGAATGAATGAAAATGACAACATTGGATCAAAAGTTATGTACTCACCATAACGATAGATCCGTGTTGTCTGTCTCCTTCTGGTTCAACCTGTGGGTTACCAGATCCAACTCGGATCTGGCATCAGCCAATTCCATCAGACTTCAAACATACCATGCTCCATCTCCCTTACCCACAATCCCTTGCTCCTTACCCTACTCTTCAGATTGAGTTTGCCCCATGTAAGCCATCTACAACTTACAATAAGGTTCCCTAATCAAGGACAGCATAGGACTCCATGCATAAGGAGCAGGCAACCTCCACTGGCTACCATCTAGACAGGAAGTTTGCCATAATAAGCCAAGGTGGGGGCAAAAGGTGGGGGGAACCAGACAGAGACAGACAATGCAGATCTTTTATTATGGTATGTACATAACTTTTGTATCAGATGCTGTCTACTCCGTCTGGCTTTAACCTGTGGGACAGAATCCCCAGCCATGAAAAAAATCATCAGGAGCAACTAAGAAAGGATATCCACAACACAGTGGAGTCAAAAGAAACCCTGAATCTAGACTGAATATCCAGCTTATAATGCAACACAAAAGTGTGGTGAACCATCCAAGTCACAGCTGCACAAACTTCAGCTATTTTAACTCTAGAAAAGAAAGCTGTAGATGTAGCCATAGCCCTGGTAGAATGACCCCTAGGTTTGTGTGGAAGGGTCTTACCTTTCAATGAATATGCAAACAAAATACAGTCTGATAGCCACTTGGGCAAAGTCACTTTAGACACAGGTGAGCCCAGCCTGGATTTAGAAAAAGAGAGAAAAAACTGACTGGTGACTAGATTCTTTAAAGGCAGTGGTATGATCCAAATATAGTCTCAATTGCCTATGTACATCCAAACAATGCAGAAAGTATTCTCCTGTGTTGCACAAACTGGAAAAAACACAGGGAGATAGAAGGAACTGTGAAAATTATTCTTAGAAGCTACTTTAGGCAGAAAGGAAAGGTTTATATGGAGAGACACCCTGCCTTTGTGGAACACCAAATAAGGAGAAGAATCAAGAGCTTGCAACTCTGAAACTCTCTTTGCCAAAGTAACAGACAATAAAAACAAGGTCTTCCAAGACAGGAGCTCAAGCTGGAAGTAGCTAATAGTTCAAATGGAGGGCCTGCAAGGACATGCAAAACAGACAGCAAATCCCAGGGAGAAAATGGATCCTGAACTGTGGGACGTACAGAAATGTACCTTTGAGAAAAGTCTTGGAAATCAAGCCACAGAAACATTGTTCCTGACAACAGGGACATTAGAAATGGCTGCCAGCTGTATCTTAATTGTAGAAAAAAAAAGAACCTGACTGGAACAACTCAGCAGGAAAATCCAAAATGTTTTCTAAAGCAGCAGAAAAATGGTCGAGTCGATGAGACTCTGCCCAAAGTACAAAATGTCTCTGTTTACAGGAATACACTGCTCTAGCAGGCTGTTTTTGAGATGAGGACAAGATGTGAACTACAGCCTGTGAAAGCTTGGAATTTCTAGCTATAAAGGGAACTTGAGAAACTGTGAGGTTGACTTGAGGAACTGAAGATTGGTGGCTTCAGACCTGATAAGAAATGAGATCCAGAATGGGATCTAATATCCAGGTTGGGGGGGTGGGGCCTTTCTTCAGAACAGGCCAAAGAAAATGAAAACACACCTAACAAGGCCGAAAAGATGCTATGAGGATCACAGTTGCTTTAAAGTCCCGGAGACCAAACAAACTTCAGAGCATCCCTATGTGTCTGTCCCAGAGGGGGAATTAAGGCATAACAGCTGCTGCACTTGGTGTTGAATGAGGAGGCAAATAGGCTGCAACATCGAGTGCCCCAACACTGAAAAATCTGAGCCTCTTCTGCTGAGACTGCTGGCTAGAATGTTGGATTTCCTTGGGATGTGCATTGCAACTAGAAACCACTGAAAATAAATCATCCACCGCCAAACCCTTATGGCCTCTCAACAAAGAGGATATGAATGTGTTCCACCCTGCTTGTTCAGATACCATCTTTATCATGATCACACCCCCAGGAAGGATGTCCTGAAAAGCCTGCAACTCAAGCAGGACAGCTCTCCTCTCCAGAATATTGATGTGGATGTTGGCCTCTGCAGAAGACTAGGACCCTTGAACCATCTTCCCTTCAAAATGCCCCACCACCCCGGAGGGAAGGCATCCATGATTGTGGACGAGGTAGCTGGAAAAACAAATGGTCTATCATTGGTCACGAAAGGAAATTGCAACCAGTAACAAATTTGGTGATGACACATCTTCGTCAGTCATACTGGAAAATCCATTGGTCGGGTTAAGAAAGACCACTGTATGACCAGAGTCCATTGCAGACCCCTTTTATTTTTATTTTTATTTATTTAACATTTGTTTACTGGGAATGTCTGACTTGGAACAAAACTAATTTTCAGTGGAGGCCTGCGGAGAAATACTCCAGACGCATGTCTTTGTAACTTGGGAGGAAACCGGAGCACCTGGAGGAAACTCACAAGAACACAGGGAGGACATGTAGACTGCACAAAGAAGGGACCTCAGCTGAGAATTGAACCGGAGAACCTCTTGCTGTGAGGTGACAATGCTACTGCTGCACCACTGTGTCATCCACATGATATCTGGCTAAAGCAGCCAACCTTATGGATACTGCTATATGACCTAACAGTTTCATAAATGCACAAGCTGGAGGCTTCGAAGTCGTGAGCATCGACAAGGCCAGAGAATGAAGGCTGATCACTTTGACTGACTGTATCTAAGTGACAGCCTCTGAACTCTAATACCTAAACAGTCTGTAGGCTTGATTTTAGGTAACTGACAGTAAAGCCTACATGGTCACATAGGTGGAGTAAAGTATCCCTGGCTGTGATCAATGATGAACTTGTGGGAGCAGTAAGGAGCTAATCTTTCAGGTAAGGGAAGACCTGTAATCTCTGCAATCGCATCCAGGCTGTGACCACTGCCACACACTTGGTGAATACCCAGGACAGCTGTGGTGAGATCAAATTGCAGAGCCTTGAACTGGTAGTGACTGGCCCCCAGCCAGAAGTGCAGAAACCTTCTGGAGCACGTGTCTATTTTATATGATGGTAGGTATCCTTGAGGTCTATCGCGCACATCCAATCATCCTTCCTCAGCAAAGGTAAGATGAACTACACTGTGACCATCCAGAATTTGATCTGTTTCAAGAATATATTCAATTTACTTAAATCTAAAATGGGCCTGAGATCCTTGACATTCTTTGGTACCAAAAAGAATCTCAAATAGAACCTAGATCCTTGCTGGTCTGGTGGGACTTCTTGGATGACTTCATTTGCGAGCGGCTTGTGAATCTCTACTGCTGCTTGCAGTCTCTGATGGGGTGGAATGTCTGGAAGGTGCTTGTGATGAAACCTTGGGACCTCTAGAAAGGGAATTTATTAACCTCTGAAAATTACTCAACACCCATACGTCTGAGGTGATGGCCTCCCAAGCTTCTGGGTGAAAAGCCAAGTGACCCCTGACTGCCTCCAGAGTAGGATGGTTGGGCAACCCTTCATGGCTGCTGAAATGGTCCACCAGAGCAAGCCCTGCAGAAACCCTGATTCTGTGAACAACCCCTGCCCCATGGGCAGTATCCATTATGATCCCCCCATCCTCAAGAGGAACCCTTTAAAGGAGTGTCCTGAGAAGACTACTGCAACATTCTGAAAAACAGGCATTTACCCCCCCCTCCCCCTTCTGATTCCTCAAAACGTTTCATTGACTGGTGGCAAAACACACTACTGCAGCAGGCAGCATTTTCCCATCTTGCTTGTTCCTCATTAGAGTATCTTTAATTTTCAACCTGAACAAGGAGGAGCCATTATATGTGGGATTAACGATGGATGCCTTGAAGTAATCTGCAAACTTGTGTAATCGCATCCAAGCATGGTGTCCTATGGCAGTGCCAGAGCCAGCACTTGGGATTCTCCATCGGCTTCATTAGAAATGAACTTCATGGAGATGGTGGCAATAGACAGCAGGGTAGACAACTGAGTCTCCAGTGTCTTCTGAGTCTCCGGAGACTGTTGCATCTTAACATTCCTCGACTCTTCAGACACCAAGTCAAGTTGGAAACTGATCAATTGAGACAAGTAATTAAGTACCCTCAACACAATTGTCACTGAGGCACAGGAGCGCTTTTGAAACAATCCAAAGCCTGAGACTCCCTATTCAGGGTGTGGACCATATAGCTCTCTTCAGCGATCTCCTTCTTGGTGGCAGCTGCCAACACAATACCATCGAAGGCTCTACCCTTACTCCAAAGTATCTGGTCTTGGGGGTTGTAAGAATCCTATCAGGGTTCTTGGGGTGGGCTCCACTGTGTCGGGTTCCTTACATGCCCTCCGGGACACTAGGCCCATGAGAGCACATAGAGGGGGAGCTACCCAAAGCGTGGAAGGCTCATGCCAAATACCTCCAAAAACACCAAGGGGGCTTTGGTGGTCCAACTTCCATGTTGGTGAAGCAGCTCTAATAGATCGACAAATGAGGATACATCCTGCAGAGACTTACAAAACCCCTCTCCCCCCTCAGGTCAGTATTCTCTGTGAGAGACTCTTCCTGGGAGTCAAGGTATTTCCTCTTACACCCCCTTCCCTGGAATCTCCTGCTTTGGCAATGCCAGGGAGATATAGAAGAGGCTGCAAGCAACACAGGAAGGAGATCCAGTGATGCAGGCTGTCCAGGATAAGACTGATGGCTGGTTGCAAGCCCAGATGAGAATGAGGATGGGACCCGGCTGGGAAAACCTAACCCATCTCCTGAGAGGAGAAAAAGAAGTAATGTACCTACCATAACGTTCCATGTTAGTTGTCTTCATCTCGCCTTCCTTCTTGCTGTTTGGGTTCGCAGCCAATCCTCGGCTCCAACTCAGCCATCTTCTATAGCTCGAGAGCTGTTTACTGGCTTGAGGCTACCCCTTATCCCAGAATGCCCAGCGTCAGCTAGCCAGATCTCATTTGTGATAGCGCACACTAGACATAAGTAGAGTAACCAGTTAACTAAAAGTTGGTTGTCCAATGCACCTAAACAAAGAAAGAGTCATAAATTACCTGGCAAGTGAAGTAATAAAAGATACTCAGCCAGTGAAAACAAAAAGGAACTCCTCTCAATCCTCTAGGAAGGGGGAAGGAGGGAGGGACGCAAGAAGGAAGGCGAGATGAAGACAACTAACATGGATCGTTATAGTAGATACATAACTTCTTTATGTTAAGTTGTCCATCTCGCCTTTGTTCTTGCTGTTTGGGGCAGCATCCCTAGCACCTAAAATCCTGGGTGGCTCATTGGAACAGACTCTTTAGAACAGTAGAACCAAAGGAAGCTCTGCTCTGAGAGGCCATATCCACCTTGTAATGAGAGATAAAAGTGTGAGGGTTTGCCCAAGTGGCAGCTGCACAGATTGAGTCTAAGGGCAACCTAGACTGAAAGGCTACAGAGGTGGCTAATGCTCTAGTAGAATGACCTTTTGGTTTAGCTGGTAGCTCTTTATTTCGTAACTGATAAATAAAGGCAATAGTATCAGATAACGATCTGGATAAGGTCACCTTAGAAACTGGAAGGCCTTGTTTGTTGAAAGCATGAGAAAGAAATAACTGGTTGACTTTCTTAGTTCCTTAGTTCTATGGAAGTAAAAATGCAATTGTCTGTGCACATCCAAATTGGTGGAGCTTGTATTCTGCCTTGTTGCTATGATTGGGAAAGAAAACTGTGAGATCTATGGATTGATTTAAATTGTTCTCTGAGCAGACTTTAGGAATAAAGGATGGATTGGTCCTCAGAGAAACTCTGTCCTTGTGAAATACCAGGTAAGGAGGACGAACACATAGTGCTTGAAGTTCTGAGACACGTCTAGCTGAAGTGATAGCAACCAGAAAAAGTGTCTTCCAAGAAAGAAATTTTAAGGAACATGATGCTGCTGGTTCAAAGAGAGGCAAAATTAAGGAAGTTAAAACTAAATTGAGATCCCAAGGAGGAGGAGTATCTCTAACTGGGGGTCTAAGAAGAGATGTTCCTCTCATAAAGGCCTTGCAGAGCTTATAGGTTCATAGGTTCATAAGTTGGTACTAGGCTATCAGCCCTAGGGCCTATACAAGCCTATCCATAACAATTCCCTGGCTATTTCTTCCCACATTATTTACTTTCCTGGACCCTGTCTAGCAGGGCGACTGACGTGATCCCTGGGGTGAATTTCCTTTCTCCCATCCAATCGTCAAGGTTCCTCTTGAAGAGGTCCAAAGAGGCACTCTGCCTGACATGTATGGGCAATCTATTCCAGAGTCTGGGGAGTCTCTGGGTCAGGAACCTATCCCTCCAGCATGTTTTGTTTATTGTGATGACAAGGTTTAGATCCCTGGAGCATGTAGCTCTGAGGGATTGGGATTTCTTTAAGTGTAGCATGTCCAACAGCTCTGGGTTTGACATGGCCTTGTATGTTAAGCAGAGATCGCCTCTGAGTAGACGATATGCGACAGAGTATAGCTGGAGTTTTTTAAGGCGGTCAGCATAGGGCATCTGCTTTAGGACTGTGATTCTTTTAGTGAGGTATTTCTGAGGCCTTTCCAGTTGTTGCAGATGTCTTGAGAGGTACATACCAAATGGGGCATTGTATTCTATAATGGGTCTAATGAGGGATGAGTACAGTGGGACAATGACCTCCTTTTTTCTGGATGAAAAGCCTTTCATGATGAGGTGTGCCACATAGAAGGATTTCCTGACTGTTGTGGCGATGTGGTTATCGAAGGTGAGTCCAATGTCCACCCATGTCCCTAAGTCTCTTATCACACTTTCTGTGTTTAGTGTACTGCCACCTATATGGTAAATCATGGATACATGTTTTTTCCCAAAGGGGATAACAATACATTTCTTGGCATTGAGCTTGAGCCGATGGCTCTGGCACCAAGCATCTGTTTCTGTAAGGCCCTTTTGTAGAGTATCCACATCATTTGGGGATTCAATAATGGCTCCCAGTTTGCAGTCATCTGCAAACTTTGTTAGCCAGAGTCCCTTAGTGTTGACCTGTACTTCAGAGAAGTAGATGCCAAACAAGAGCGGCCCCAGGATTGAACCCTGAGGTACTCCACTTGTCACTTGTCTGGAGCTGGATTTGGAGTTGGCTACTTTTACAGTGTGGGTTCTATCAGTAAGCCATTTAGCAACCCATTGGGTGACATAGGGATTAATGCCCAACTTAGTAAGTTTATCTATGATTCCAGAGTGGGGATGGTGTCAAAGGCCTTGGCAAGGTCTAGATAGGCTGTGTGGACCACCTTACCCTTGTCCATGGCTCTGGAGACTGATTCAAAGAAGTCAATCAGGTTCAGGAGACAAGATCGGCCCTTCACAAACCCAAACTGGTTGGGGTCCAGTGTTTGAAGGTTGCCAATGTCTTTGTTTATAAGTTCCATGATAATACGCTCCATGGCCTTGCAGATAAGGCTTGTCAGACTGATGGGACAGTAGTTTCCGGGATCCAAGGTGGATCCCCCCTTGTGGATTGGGATAACTGTAGCTCTGCACCACTCAGTGGGCACGAAACCTGAGGTGAGGCTATGATTAAACATGACACTTAGGTGAGGTGCCAGTTCATACTGTAGTTCATGTAGTACACAGCCAGGGATGTCATCTGGTCCCATGGATGCTGTATTCTTGGCTTTAGAGAGTGCGTTTTGTACTTGTGTGGCCGTTATTACTGGAATTTGGCAGTCTTCCGGTATTGAGATGGGCCATTTAGGGGGTGAGAGGGGTGACGTTGGCACTGAATCGATCTGCCAGGATATTGGCAATATCCTTCGGATCAGTATATTTAATGCCATTCTGTTTTAGCTCAGAGCAGATCTGAGTATTGCCATTTAGATTCTTGACATAGTTATAGAATGCTTTGTGGTTGTCTTTGGAATCTTTGGCAATTTTATTTTCGTAACTAGCTTTGGAGGATTTTATGAGGCATCTCAGTTTCTTACTGAGGCTAGTAAGGGAGTTTTTTGTATCCTGGCATTTTCCTCTTTTCTGCAAAAGTTTCTTCCTTTTGTTGTAAAGTTTGTTTATGGCAGGGGACCACCAGATTGGCTTCCTTTTTTGGATGAGAGCATTTTGGTTCTAGTTGGGATGGCACGATGCATGCGTGAGTGCATGTGCTGCTAGGGTCCCTTAGTGTAAGATGCAGCAGTTGAACTTTCAGTTCCCGTCTGCATGGGTGTCATGAAGTTTGTCACTTCTGACTTGAGTAGCATGATGTTGGCTATGGAGAAGTTTTTTATGGTGGTTTCTTTACTGGGGGGTGGGGGTGGGATGTGGATGTTAAGGGTGATTAGCTTATGGTCAGACCTGAGTAACGAGGGGGTGACCATAGGTATGGAGCATTGATTTCCCATGCTGGTAATGACCAGGTCTAGGATATTGGAGCCCCTGGTGGAACTATGGATTAGTTGATCCAGGGCGTTGGAATTTATGAATTGCATGCATGAAATGAAATGCAAAGGTGTTGGGACATGAGTAGTTTTCCCAGTTAATGGCAGGGTAGTTAAAATCACCCAGTATTAGGGTGTTTGGTTCTATCTTAATATTTTCCAGTATGTTTAGAAAGGTGTAGTGAGAATCTTGGGGTATGGTGGGGGATCTGTAGCAAGCTACAATTTGGATTGCAGTCTTACCTAGTGTTAGTTGCACTTGGAGAATTTCAGACACATTGTGTTGGCCAACTAGCCTGGTGGTGTGAATATCCTTGGTGAATATTGACACTCCTCCACCTTTAGTGGTTTGGTCCTGGTTTGGTGGCCGAAAAGTGTGGTAAGAGTTGTAGCCTGGTATTGCAGGGGTGCTCTCTGGAGCCTTGAACCAGGTCTCAGTTACTGCACAGATATCAATGTTCTCCATTTTAGGAGTGCCTCGAGAGAGTGCATTTTGAGGTTTAGACTTCTAGCATTGAGCAGCATTACCTTCAGATTTTGCATGCTTGTACCTGTTACGGTGGTGGTTTTGTCCTTTGAAGTTTGCCTAAAAAAGGCACTATAGGGGTGGCAAGAGCCTTAGCCAGTAACCTGAATCCCAGGGGTGACAGGTGCAGACCATCTCTGGCAAAGCATCGTGGTCTGTCAATCATGTCATCCCAGGCAGACAGATACTGGATCCCCTTTGAATTACACCATAAGCTTAGCCAATTGTTGAAGTCAATCATTTTATCCTTATATTGTGGTATCATTCTGGGCGAAGGCAGGATGATACTCAGGGCTAGGGTCATACCTGCCTGGGCCACATGATCCGAGAGCTCTTCCATGTCTCTTTTCATGTAGTCCAGGGAGGTATGTATCAAGTCATTCACTCCAACATGGACAATGACAGAGTCATATTTGTACTTGTTGTAGAGTGACTTGAGTGCATGCGTTATGTGGCGGATCCTGGCACCCGACAGGCAGCTGACTGCAATTTTCTCCTTATTCAACCTGGTGAGAGGGACATCAGTGTGCCGGACTATAGAGTCACCTATGACTAAAGTGTTAGGTACATTGTCTTGCCTTAGGGACTGTTGCTGGGTGGCACACTGGTGTTGTGAACTATGTGACACATTGGTTGTGATTGGTGTTTGTTTGCGTTTCAGCTTCAGAGGTCTTTGTTGCTTGGGCAGGTTACAGTTAAGGGCCTCTGCATATGTGGATTTAGTGTTGCTATATGTGGGTGTTGGTGGTGCGGGTTTAGAAGGGCTATGTGTTGCTTGAGGTGTAGTGTGGGTGTTAACCTTCTCCACTTGGCTGTTTAGCACAATCTTAGGTGGAGAGAGCTTTGCTTCCATTTTGGCTATGTAAGTGCATCTCTCACAGGTTGTAGTGTTGGGTGGTAGGAGGGGAGGGTTGTCTGTGTACATGAGGCAATTGCTGCATTGCCCCAGTATGCCCAGATTCACCAGGTGGACAGGAGAAATCACCAGAAGCTGACCCTTGGATATGCCTGGTTTGGGGCTTTTTTTTTTCTTTGTAATGTATAAGAGTTGTTTCCTTAGCAAGGTACTTTGCAATTATAGGCTGTTTAGTGCCTACTATTAATTTCTCCTTGTTAACAAGAAGAGTTCAGTGTTTGTATGAGTTTAAGGCTTCCTAGTGCTTTCCAGCAGGTATTAGAGAAAGTGCTATGAGGCTTTATGCTAGAATTAAACATACCGATATGAAAATCAGAAATGG
This sequence comes from Protopterus annectens, assembly GCF_019279795.1. Classification (NCBI taxonomy): domain Eukaryota; kingdom Metazoa; phylum Chordata; order Ceratodontiformes; family Protopteridae; genus Protopterus; species Protopterus annectens. The sequence goes on from NC_056745.1 coordinate 158,627,184, forward strand.
CAGCTAGCTGTACTCTAATGGTAGCGGAAGCTGCACCACACTGAAAGAGTTGTGCTAGAAATTCTAGAATTTCATGGACTGGGGCTGAGAAAGGATCCAAATTTATAGATTCTGCCCAGTAAGAAAACCGTTTCCATTTACTAGCATATGTTTTCCTCGTAGTAGACTTATGTGAGGAAACAATAATATCACCGACTCCTGGGGAGATACTGGAAAGCCTGGCTAAGGTTGGAAGTGGAGTAACCAAGCTGTGAGCTGGAGAGTTTGAAGGGATTGGTGCAACCCACCTGATTGATGAATCAGAAGATCTGGAACTGGGTCCAGAATCCACGGTTGATCCAGAAGGTGGAGTTGCAGGAACGGGAACCATATCTTTCGAGGCCAATATGGGGCAATGAGGATCATTTTGCAACCCAACAATTTTGCTTTCTGTATGAGTCTTGGTATAGGGGAAAAGGGGGAAAAGCGTAAAGGAGTCCCTGAGGCCAATCGTGGACTAGAGCATCTCTGGGTATATGACCTGGAAGAGGAAGTAGGGAGAAGTAGCTGCTGCATTTGTTGTTGAGAGGAGTGGCAAATAGGTCGCAGCAAGTCTGTCCCCATTTGCGGAAGATAAGATCCGCAACTTCCTGATTCAGAGACCACTCGTGAGGCATGAGGATAGCTCTGCTGAGCCTGTCCGCTATGACGTTGGATTTCCCAGGGATGTGCATTGCTATCAGAAAACATTGGGAGGAAATCACCCATTGCCACAGTCTGAGTGCTTCTCAACACAAGGGGTAAGACCTGGTCCCGCCCTGTTTGTTGATGTACCACACCACTGACATGTTGTCCGTTTGGATTGCAATGGTCCCGGAAGGAAGAGAGTCTTGAAGGGCTTGCAACGCTAGGAGCACCACTCTCATTTCTAGGACATTGATATGCAGATGGTACTCGCGAGGTTGCCATGTGCCTTGGACTGTCCTGCCTAGATAATGCCCCCCCACACTATCAGGGAGGCATCCGTGGTCACTGTGGCTACCGGAGGGGGTTGCATGAAAGGTCTGCCCTGAATTACTAGTGGGGAGACCATCCACCAAGAAAGGTGCCTTTTGCATGTTTCTGTGATCAGGATCATGCGAGACATGAGTAGCTCCTGGAAAGACCACTGCGTGAAAAGAAGCCACTGAAGGATTCTCATGTGGAAACGCGCTAATGGGACAAGAAGAATGGCAGCTGCCATGGAGCCTAGAGCTTGGAGGGCATATCTGACTTGAATCCTTTTGCTCTGCATTAGAATTTACACTTGTTGATGAATAGTGGAAACTCTTTCCTGTGGTAATCTTGCAAACATTTCTTTTGTGTTTAATTCTGCTATGTTTGTGATAGACTGACAGGACAACAAGGCAGATTTTTCGAAATTTACTGTGATGCCTAGTTGAGTGCATTATGTGATTGTGTAATCCCGTGCCTCTAAGAGTTGATGCCTGGTGGTAGCAGTCAGGAGCCAGTCGTCTAGATAGGGAAACACCTGGAATCCTTGATGCCTCAGGTGAGCTGTGACTACTGCCATACACTTGGTGAACACCCTGGGGGCTGAGGTGAGACCAAAGGGCAGAGCTCTGAACTGGTAATGACTGGCCCCTACCCAGAACCGAAGAAATCTCCTGGAGCATCTGTCCATCTTGATATGGTAGTACGCGTCCTGAAGATCAATCAAACACATCCAATTGTCCTGACCCAGAAAAGGGAAAATGGACTGCAGTGTCACCATCCAGAACTTTTCTTTTTGTACAGATTTGTTCAATCTGCTGAGATCCAGTATTGGTCTCCAGTCCCCTGTCTTTTTTGGTACTAAAAAGAATCTTGAGTAAGTTCCGGATCCTAGTTGGTCTGTGGGGACTTCTTGAATGGCTTTTTTTTCTAGCAGTCTTGAAACTTCTGTGACTGCTTGATCCCTTAGATTGGGTGAGACATCTGGGATGAACTTTTTTGATTCTATGGGGGATCGATGGAAGGGAATTTTGTAACCTCTGGATATAATGGATAGTACCCATCTGTCTCTTGTTATATTTTGCCAGGCTTTTGGGTACAGCGAAAGTCTTCCCCCGACTGCCACCAGTGGTGAGCAGTTGGGCAACCCTTCAGGGATGCTGGAAGGGCTTGGCAGAGAAGGTTTCTCTGTCACCCTGGTTTTGCGGTCCCCCTCTGCCAAGAGGGCGGCGTCTGTTATTGTTGTTTCCCCCTCTGCCCCTGGGGAAAAAATCACCAAGTGTGTCAGGCAAGGGTCCCTGGGATTTTCGGAACCACATCTTTCCACTCTTCTGACCCTTGGGATAAGGTCTGGAAGGGGTGGAAAAATGGACTCCCACGGCAGAGAGAGTCTTGCCTTCCTGTTCACACCTGGTCAAAGTGTATTTCACCTGATGCCCAAAGAGAAAGGAGCCATCAAAGGGAGTATTTGTGAAGGATGCTCGAAAGGGTTCCGCAAACTGACACAGCCGCATCCAAGCATGTCTCCTGAGAGCCACACCTGTCCCTGCGGCTCTGCTCACTCCATCGGCTGCATAGGAAATCAGCCTCATGGAGAAGTTGACTATGGAATTAAGAGTCGCAAGCTAAGAAGCTCATTTGGATGGTACTCCCTCAGCTGTAGGATCTTGAAGGGTATCTCCAAGTTCTTTCAGGAGATCCCTTTGAAGACATGTAAAATGGCATAGATAGTTCAGGGACCTCATTGAAAAAGCTGCTGAAGCAAACATTCGCTTTCTATATCTGTCCATCGTCCAAGACTCTTTGTTTGGAGGATGAACAAATGAAGAGGTTTCTGCTAACTCTTTCTTGGTGGCTGCTGCTACCACCATGGCATCAACGGGCACACCTTTGGAGAGGAATTGTTTGTCCTGGAGGGCTGTAATAAATTTGTTTGGTCTCCTCGAAGTATGCTCCACATAATCTGGAGCTGATCAAGCCTTTCGAGCCACTACAGACATCGTCTAGATAGGGAAACACCTGCAATCCTTGATGCCTTAGGTGAGCTGTGACTACTGCCATACACTTGGTGAACACCCTGGGAGCTGAGGTGAGACCAAAGGGCAGAGCTCTGAACTGGTAATGACTGGCCCCTACCCAGAAGCGAAGAAATCTCCTGGAGCATCTGTCCATCTTGATATGGTAGTACGCGTCCTGAAGATCAATCAAACACATCCAATTGTCCTGACCCAGAAAAGGGAAAATGGACTGCAGTGTCACCATCCAGAACTTTTCTTTTTGTACAGATTTGTTCAATCTGCTGAGATCCAGTATTGGTCTCCAGTCCCCTGTCTTTTTTGGTACTAAAAAGAATCTTGAGTAAGTTCCAGATCCTAGTTGGTCTGCGGGGACTTCTTGAATGGCTTTTTTTTTCTAGCAGTCTTGAAACTTCTGTGACTGCTTGATCCCTTAGATTGGGTGGGACATCTGGGATGGACTTTTTTGATTCTATGGGGGATCGATGGAAGGGAATTTTGTAACCTCCGGATATAATGGATAGTACCCATCTGTCTCTTGTTATATTTTGCCAGGCTTTTGGATACAGCGAAAGTCTTCCCCTGACTGCCAACAGTGGTGAGCAGTTGGGCAACCCTTCAGGGATGCTGGAAGGGCTTGGCAGAGACGGTTTCTCTGTCACCCTGGTTTTGCGGTCCCCCTCTGCCAAGAGGGTGGCATCTGTTATTGTTGTTTCCACCTCTGCCCCTGGGGGAAAAATCACCAAATGTGTCAGGCAAGGGTCCCTGGGATTTTCGGAACCACATCTTTCCACTCTTCTGACCCTTGGGATAAGGTCTGGAAGGGGTGGAAAAATGGACTCCCATGGCAGAGAGAGTCTTGCCTTCCTGCTCACACCTGGTCAAAGTGTATTTCACCTGATGCCCAAAGAGAAAGGAGCCATCAAAGGGAGTATTGGTGAAGGACGCTCGAAAGGGTTCCGCAAACTGACACAGCCGCATCCAAGCATGTCTCCTGAGAGCCACACCTGTCCCTGCGGCTCTGCTCGCTCCATCGGCTGCATAGGAAATCAGTCTCATGGAGAAGTTGACTATGGAATTAAGAGTCGCAAGCTAAGAAGCTCATTTGGATGGTACTCCCTCAGCTGTAGGATCTTGAAGGGTATCTCCAAGCTCTTTCAGGAGATCCCTTTGAAGACATGTAAAATGGCATAGATAGTTCAGGGACCTCATTGAAAAGGTCGCTGAAGCAAACATTTGCTTTCCATATATGTCCATCGTCCAAGACTCTTTGTTTGGAGGATGAACAGATGAAGAGGTTTCTGCTAACTTTTTCTTGGTGGCTGCTGCTACCACCATGGCATCAACGGGCACACCTTTGGAGAGGAATTGTTTGTCCTGGAGGGCTGTAATAAATTTGTTTGGTCTCCTTGGAGTAGGCTCCACAGAATCTGGAGCTGATCAAGCCTTTTGAGCCACTACAGACATGAGTGGATCTAAAGGAGGAGATACCCAGGAGGTGGAAGGTCGGGAACCGAATGCGTCCAGGTGTACTGACTCATCCTCGGTAGGGGCTAGGGAAGTCCAGTCCCTCCTCTGTCTAAGCATTTCAAGGATGTCCGAAAAGGAAACAACTTCAGAGGGGGACCTTGGGAACCCTTCCAATTCATCCATGTCTGTATCTGAGGTGACAGACTCAGGGGAGTCTATGTGCTTCCTCTTGCACTTCTTCTTCCGGGGAGGCTCTTCCGAGTGATCAGCGGAGGCTTCGGAAGAAGAGGGATCACCCAATGGGGTGTCCAGGAGCATAGGTTCCCTACGCTTGGGGTCTGGAGGAGGAGTAGAGGTTGGAACAGACACCATGGGGGGAGGAGCCATTGGAGCTGACAGTAGAGATGTTTCGAGGGACAGCACACTCTGCATGACCTTGAAGGCGTCATGACCTCTAGGCAGAGAAAGCTCCAGCTCCGAAGAAACAGGAGTCCTTCTCTGTGTCGAGGGTGATGGCTCCGAGGCTGATGTGGGAGCAGAGCTCACCTGCACCGAAGCTCCGAGGGGGAGAATGGGGTCGGACAAGGGTCCAATGCCACTCCCCCCCTTGGAACCGACGAGAGAGCCCCGGTACCCAGATCCCTCGATAGAAGGTACAATCAAGGTAATCAGAGCCGACGTCGGAACCGAAGGCGAGATGATGATCAGCACCGACGGTTCTACTACCTGCGGATCCATGGTCTCCGGCTCTTAGCTAAATGTAGTCGGAGGAGGAACGGAAATAGAGGCGGTTGGAGCCGATACCTGTTGAGGTGGGCTGGGCAGTAATTTTGCCAGTGCCTGTGACTTAAGCAACCTACTTACTACTCTCTCCACATCATGATAATCTAGAGTATCGAGAGGAGTGGGAAGAATGATGGCTACGTTCACTCTGTAACAAGGGTGCCTGAGGTGCCGAGTGGATGAACTTCAAGGACGGAGACCTCAGTCTCTTATGGCTCCAAGATGGCTCTGAAATAGCAGATGGAGCCGACAAAGGAGTTGCCTTGTTGGTGCCAGCCGGCACCGACATACTTGGTTGGTCAAGTAAAGGAGTCGGCTCCGAAGGTGGAGCCGACAGCTTGACAGACTTAGGGGATTTCGCTGGCTGAGTACTTTTAGCCGGAGAATCCTGAGGCTTCAATAATCCCCGAAGGATTAATTTGTTTTTGGGCTCCTGCAGGACCCTTGGAATAAAAGCGTGACATATAGAACAAGAGTCCTGCAGGTGAACAGCGCCAAAACAATATACACAACTAGTGTTCCCACCTGTCAGAGACATTTTCTGACAGTATGAGTCACACTTTTTGAAGCCAGATACCTTGGTATCTTTAGACATTTTCCTAACAACAGCCACAACAACAATATGAAAATGCTATACTACAAAACTAAGAAACAAACAGTCTTTTTTTTTGTTACAGTTAAGGAACAGAAAGGAGAGCCTCTAATTTAAATGGCTGTCCTAATGGGGGGGTGGGAGAACTCTGTAATTTAAACAAGTTCAGGGGAAACAGAAGGCCTGCGAGTTATGGAGCGACGGCCAACAAAGCTACAACACACAAGAAAGCGATAAGGGATAAAGTAATATATCTAGACAAAAATTTTTAAGAATAAACAACAATTATAATAATAGAAAAAACTATACTAAGCCTGAGCCAGTAATGAAGCAACCTCGCAGCTGAAGTGGCAAATGAGATCTGGGTAGCTGATGCTGGGCATTCTGGGATAAGGGGTAGCCTCGTGCCAGTAAACACCTCTCGAGCTATAGAAGATGGCCGAGTCAGAGCTGAGGATCGGCTCCAAACCCAAACAGCAAGAACGAAGGCGAGATGGACAACTTAACACCATACTTTCTACTATGTCAAAGGCTGAAGCAGAAGCTGGCCTCCGGAAACTGAGGATCCCAGCACTCAAAGGTGCTAGAGAGACACACACCCAAGGCCAAAGGAGCTACACCTAGCCCCAATTCCAGTATACAAAGGTACCAGAGAGACACAACCAAGGCCAAGGGAGCTATATCTAGCCCCAATCCCAGTACCCAAAGGTACCAGAGAAACATACCCAAGGCCAAGGGAGCTACACCCAGCTCCAATCCCAGTATCCAAAGGTACCAGAGAGACACACCCAAGGCAGGGACCACAGACCCCAACCCAGAAACTCCTGCTTTGACACTGCAGCTCTGATGTCCAGATGCCCCTAAAGTAGTCAGAGTTGATATGATGATGGAGTGAGTTAGAGCTGAAAATGGTCAAGCTGTCCGATCCAACCCAGAGGGTGGGAATGCAGCTGGGCCCTGAGACCTTGGATTCAAAGGGGCTAAGGGAGGAAACCCAATAGAGGGAGCCGAAGGTCTGGGAGCTGTACTTGGACCCAAGGGACTACGGCCTAATTGCACCCGAATCTGCAGAAATTACCTCATCAGCTGCTCCAAGTCAGAAAATTTAATGCTGCCCACTAACCTTGCTGACTGGACAGATGAGGCCACCAACAGAGTCTTGGTGGGCTGTTTCAAAGAAGACAAACTCATCTGCTGGCTCCGAGCTCAGGAGACACGGAACTGGGATGGGGAAGAAGATAACTCTGGTGAGGTAGATGGAGAAAAGGGAGACGCTGTCCTATCTGATGGAGCCCCTTTAAGCAGAATGAGGCTACAAAGGCTTGGAGCCGGTGATGCAGCCTTACTGGAGGTTGGCACCAAGGAAAACTAGCTCAGAGGAGTCAGAGTTGGTATCAGCTCCGGGGCAGCCAGGAGACCTGAAAGTTGTTGGATCTTTGGGTCCGCTGAACCCAAGAATAAAGCAGAAGAGGACCTTTACTGATCCGCCTTGGAAGATTTGGAGTCCCAAGAAGGGTGTTTCTCAGACCCGACCTTTGAAGATGAGGGAGAAGCAGAAGAAGAAGAAGAAGGGCCATAGAGAAGAAGGCCGTTGAGGACCAACTTGACCCGATGCTCGTTAATCGCCCTGGATCCAAACCCCTCCAAAATGGAACATGCCGAATTCAGGTGCAATGTTACTAGGCAATAAACACAGTGATTATGTGTGTCCAGCTTGGCAGCTTGTGCCTGCAGGCAACACAATTCCTAAAACTCTTATCCATCGTACCACATTAAAAGGCAATAACCACAAAAACACACTACAAAAAGCAAACTACTACCTTCACTAATAAAAGACAAAGCTAAACTCACTATAGCAAGGAAAAACCCAAAAGGCAGGAAACCTAACTACAGGGTGAAACACTTAAAATACAGCAACCTGCCTACCTATCTACCTAATACATACAACACTACCTACACTAAGACAGGGATAAGGAATACAAAATACAAAATCAAATGAGCAATGCAACAAAGGATATGCTTTCAGTCAAGCTGCTGACAAGAATGGCGGCAAACTTGATCTGAGGAGTAGTGTCAGGAGCAGGGGGATTATGGGTAAAGGAGGTGGAGCCTGGCGAGTTCAAAGTCTTAAGGAACTGGCTGGTGTCATATCTGAGTCGGAACCAATAACCTACACGCTGAAGCCAGACAGAGCAAACAACATCAAATGATCAGATTCTCCATGTGTGTGTATTCACATACCATACCACTGCCATAGTGTCTGAGTGTATGGCAATTGCACCCCAAGAGAGTACATCCTGGTGCCTGCAGCTCAAGGACTGCTCTTATCTCGAGTATATTTATGTGCAGACAGGGCTCCTCTGCAATTCATGAACCCTGTGCTGTCATGTCTAAGTAGTATCCCCCCACCTGAAGCAGACACATCCACGGCAAAAATAGCAAGTGGTATTAGTTTGATGAAAGATGATCCTATCAATACATTTTGTGAATTCATCCACCAGTTATGACTCTGTCCGATGACTCACGATAACATGATTCTGTGGTATACTGGCTGAAAGGATCCCATTGTACTCAAGTGTTCACTGTAGCATTCTCATGTTAAGTCTGGCATGAGGAACCATTTGTAGCATGGAGGTCAGAAGTCCAAATACCTTGAGCACTAGGGCTGCTGATGGCTGATCCTGTTGAAGCAAATGTGAGATCCTGGAAATTATAGCAGGAACTCTGTCCTAAGGTAATATCGTCAGCTGTCTCTGAGTGTCCAGCAGGCTGTCTATAAAAATTTGTTATCCACAAAGAGAGGTAGCATTAGAACAAGTACTGTTTTGGTAGAACAAATTGATCCATAGACAAATCTGCCAGAAGCCAAGCATCTAAATAAGGGAATATCTGTACCCTTAAAAGCTGCATGTGAGATATGACTGGAGCCATATATTTGGTGAATACCTGGGAGGCTGTAAGACCAAATGATCAGGCCTGAAACTAAAAATGATTGCTCTGACCTAGAAGCAAAGATATCTCCTGGATGCCTTTTCTACATTTATGTGTATGTGGGCATCCAGAATATCTAGAAAGCACATCCAGTCTTCTGCCTGAAAGCAAAGCAGTATGGACTATATGGTGCAAACCAAAACCAGTGGTCTGTGTCTGACGAAGTTTGCAGATGACTACAAGCTGGGCACTATCTGAAATTCGCATAGTGATGTGAACATCCTCCAAGATGGTTTTACCCAAACTAATGACTGCTGCCAGAAGCATGGCCTCAAACTGAATGTCAAGAAATGCATCATCATCATCCCCTTTGGGGAAAATGGCATCCCCACTAATCATCACATTAATAAAGTACTAAGCATGCAATCAGTTGTGAGGGACTTGGGCACCCAGGTTCATAGCAACCTGACTTTTTACCACCATATTGTTTCCTTGAATGGAAGGCTTTCTACATGCCCTACCTCATAAGTAAGGGTATTTCATCCAGGAACAAGGAGGTCATAACATCCCTGTACTCCTCCCTTACCAGACCCATTACTGAGTACAATGCTCCCTTCAGCATGTACCTTGCCAAGCATATGCAGCAGCTGGAGAGACCACAGGGGTTCCTGACTAGGAAAATCCAGGGTCTCAAACACCTATCCTATACAGATAGGCTAAAAGCCATGTCCCTCTACTCAGTTTTAGACTGCTCACAAGTGACCTGTGTCTGGCATTCAAGGCCGTTTCAGACCCAGCCTTGATGGAGTTGCTACATATTGTGCAATCCATAGGCAAGGCCTCAACCTGGTCTGTAATATTAACAGAACTTGTTGGTGGGATAGATTTGTGTCCCAAGGACTCCCCCATCTGTGGAGTAGACTGCCTCTCCATGTCAAGCAGAGAACCTCACTAGCTTTCTTTAAGAGGAACCTGGACAACTGGATGGGAAGCAGAAAATATACCCCTGGGGTCCTACCTGTGTCCCTGCTGGACAGGGGAAACAGGTGCTGACTTTGTGGGAACATGGGAGACATTCTTGGTTAAGCTTATAAGGACCTCCAGGCCAATAGCCTAGTATCATCCTACGAACCTATGAACCATCCAGAAAGACTCCTTCTTTATGAAGCAGGTGTGCTTACTTACACTGAGTACTGGCCAGAGATCCTTGCTCTTTTTTGGGCACTAAAAAGAATCTGGAGTTGAGACTGGATCCTCTCTGGTGAGATCTTTTGTTTTGCTTTCTTGCTGAAGAGGCTCTGGACCTCCTTTAAGGCTGTTTTCTTTTTTCTGGGAGGCACATATGAGGGTTGGGAATTCGGAGTTGGGGATGTTGTAAAAAAGGAATGAAGTAGCCTCTGGATATTATTCTCACCTACGAATCCATTGTGATGGCCATCCATGGTGGAGTGTGTAAGGAGAGACATCCCCTTACTGCCTCCAGAGGGAACAGTCAGGCAAACCCTCAAAGACCATAGGAATGAAATCCAGAAAAGTATCCCCTACCTCCCAGAGATTAGGACCACCTCTTTTTCTGGGGTGGCAGCTGGACTGAAATTTCCATCTGCCCTGAGAACCTATGTCCAGCTGCTGTCTATGCTGGGGTTGCTGGGATTTACAATACCACAAGTTTCTTGTCCCTTTTTGGTTCTGTTGAAAAGTCCTTTTTGGGGTGGGAAACTTAACTCTCACAGCAGTCAGCATTTTGCCCTCTTGCTCACAAATAGGCAGCTTCTTCTTAATGTGTTGCTGAAACAGTGTATTGTCAAAGGGGCATTAGTGAAAGCTGCCTTGAAATGGTTTTGGAAATCTGTGAGACAGATCCAGGCCTGTCTTCTCATATTTAGCACTGATCCTGCTTCCCTAACTGCTCCATCTGTCACATAGGTCAAAGAGGAAACAGTACTGGTGGTAGCCTCCTAGGTGTCCAAATGAGACGGACTTCCCCAGTTGCAGCTGTTTCATATTTTCTTATGCTTTATATTTGATCTTCCTTTGAAATTGAACCATATGGGCCATGTACATCAATGTTCTAAGACAGAATGAACTGGATGCATAGACTCATTTCCCTAACCTATCCATCATTCTGGAATCTTCATTTGAAGATAGAGAGTTTGGGCATCTCTGGGCTAAGTTTTTGATGGCCATAGCTACCACTATTGAGTCAAGAAGCAGCCCTTTGCTCTGGTACTGGTCTTAAGGGTTATGCAGAATTCTATCAGGCTTCCTTGGAAAAGGCTCAATAACATCTGGCTCCTTCTACACTTTACCACACACCATATCTTCCAGTTTGTCTGAGGGAGGCACTACGCATGTTACTGAAGGAAAGAAATTATAGGTCTCCTATAAGATCTGTTTCTCAGGAGAGGTGGGGTCCACTGGCCATGACCACCTCTGCCTCATCATCTCCAATGTTTCACTGAAAAATGCATCCTCTGGATGGGATTTGGTGGAATCTCTCCTTCATCCAGATCTGTATCCTAAGTGGGGGGTCTTCAAAAAAGAGCCCACATGCTTCCCCTTACACTTTCTCTTCCTTGGGCGACTGAGACAGGAGTTTTCATCACAGCTTCCTTGGAAAGAGTGATCTCTTGGATCTCATCATAATGGGCCTAGTAATCCTCTGGGCCTGATACAATAGGCATGAAGAAACTTGGGGTAGCTTCCTTCTGCTCAGTGGAATTCACTGAGATACCTGGGCACAGAACCATCACAGCTGACAAAATCAAGTTCTGTACCAGTATCGTTAAACCCGATCTAATTATCGACACCAAAGGTTCAGGACCCGAGACCAAACAAGGGACCTTCTCTCCCCAAGGAGTCAAATGCCAAATGCAGTTGCACCAAGAATGGCATCAAAACCATTGGTGCTGGTTCCATCAGTGTTGAGGGCCAGGATTTGACCACCAAAGACCTAGTAATGGTTGACAATGAAGGATTCTGCAGTGTCACTGGCGCTGAAGCAGTTGGTGTAGGAGAAGTGATGTCTCCATTCCAAGGTACGCATCATAAAAGTTGGTGCCAATTCCATCGCTTCTGGTGCTCTGATGGGGCACAGAGGGGGAATGTCAAGCTGGGAGGTTGAGGTAACTTATTTGCTACCAATATCAACTTTTGGGGTAGAGATGGTACTGTACAGAAGTCGGATCTTTACAAAGCCTGACATCATGTGCTCCCAGTCAAGTTTTATAGGCCTCTTGAGGGATCTGTGAGAACACACTGAAGCTACAAAGGGGGAGGGGTCTCTAAGAAAGTAGTGTGGAGAGTTCCTTCTCAAATAAGAAACTACCTGTGAGCAGTCTTGATATCAAGTCTTTTGTGATACTGCAGCAGTCTTTTAAATGAGAAGAAGAATGCTTGGTTGAAGTGGTCACACTGGGAGTCTCTCTCTCTCTCCTGTGCTAATGGGTAGATTCTCTGCACACCTGAGATGGAGTGAGTTTCTCCAAGACCAGTTGCTATTCTACCTTCACTTTCTCCTTCCTCTTCTCTTGGGTCGGGGGGGGGGGGGATCTCAATGTCCCATCAGTGCAGAGTCAGATGGGAGAATGCCCTTAACTGCAAGCTTGTTATTGCATTCTGCAAGAGTATGGGAAATTAAATTCTTGCAAATACTGCAGTTACTGAAGCTCTTAAGCAGAAAACACATGTGTGGCACTTGTAGAGATACTTTATACCCACAACACTTGTATATTATTTCTTGAAGCCTGATTTTCCCTGTTTTTCTATGTCAAGCTGCATTTTTGTTTACACTCAAAAACTTCCTAGGAATGAAAAATAAAAAGTATTAAAAAGAGAGTCAGGCCAAAGTTGTGACACAGTAGGGAGAGGAAAGGGAGATCAGAGATCAGACAGTAAGGTTGGAAAATAAGTAAAAGAGTAATAAAGCACTATCGAAGCCAAATGATATTAGTACACTATATTTTTAATAAAAGATTGAGAAAAATGTGCTTACCTGTCCCACCAATCTCTGAAAAAACTCCCTTTGAGTGCTTGAGCTGTTAGGAGATGCTGATGTCTAAATAGAGACTTCAGCAGCAGTAGGGGGTCATGGTTAGGGAGGAGCTTGAGCTTCTGAGGAATCCTACACTAGAGGGTGTAAAAGGCACCAGTCCTAGAGTTTCAGTGTCCTGACAGGACCTGAGAAATCATCACACTCAACTAACACTGTGCAAAAACATCGATCTACTAACAACATCAAGATAAAAACAAATCCTAGGGAGCAAGCCCCCTGTAGTTCCATACGTACCTCTCAACTTTACAGATTTTCACAGAATGTCCAGATTTTCTCCTCATATTTTTGGTCTATTCCTCATAAAATTTGTTTTATTGTAAATCTCTGAGGCTTGAAGTCACTAAACAATAACATGCATTTGAGTTTCTGACTTCATATCCTTCAGAAAAATAAGTCCCAACACAAATCATATTATTCAAGTGTCTATAAATAAGAGAAATATTTGAATCTATCCCTATCTTTGGACCTCTGTTACCCCATTACTTTATGCTTTGTACAGATTTCTTGTGCTAAGAAGATGAAAGGTATGCCCCCATACCCTGTGACTCTAAATATATTAATTCTGAGACCACTTGACATTAGGTGTAAAAGAATACTCCCTTTGCTCAGGATTGCCATGAATTTTTAAATTAAATTACCACTTAAAACATAGGCAGACTTACATTAATGGAAGAGGAAACAAACTATATTAACATATTCTCATTTACATACATTATACATTAGATATATGTTTCTTTTTAACAACTCTTGTTCAGTCTAATATTACATAAATTGCTCAATTCCTGTCTTTCGTACTGTTACTGAATTAGCACCTGTGACATAGGCAAACTTGAATTTATACAAATGTAATCAAACCATATTAACAAGTTCACATTTGCAAATGTCCTAAATCATATATACTGTTATGTATCATACAATTAAAGCACCATTACATAAATTGTTCAGTTCTTGCCTCCTCTTAAACCTCATTCCTTCTCCAAAACATTTTTTCCTGCATGATTGTTCCCACAGTTTCCTTTTTTTTTCTATGTAACATACTCCTACTCCATTCTAAAGGTCCCATTCCCTGTTCTGCTATCCCTATTACAATATTCATTACTTCAAGTACAGTTCATTTACATTTTGATTTCCATTTTCTAGGAATTGCATTTTTAGCATACTCTAGAATTAAACTTAACAAAGCCTTATTATGTCTAGGCAACTCAGATCCTGTGTCCATCTCAAAACAACAATTTCCTTAGTTACACTCATTTGCGCATCTAGTATTCATGACAGAGTACTCTGTTGAGAATTTTTAATGCTGCCAACTCATTACACTCTGAGAATATATGCTGCCAAGTGCTTCTTTCTTCCTCATAACACCCGTATCATTTGCCATCTACCTAGGGGAAAATTCTTTATAGTCTACTATACACTTACATGCAAAAATCCTAAGTCTTCTACATTTTGTTGTATATTTGGGAGCTATACATATGTCCTCCTATTGTTTCTTTATGGCTTGCACATCTAAGCTCTCTTCCAAATCTTTTCTGACTTCTTTGCGTCTTGATTCCTGTATCCTCCTCCCACCACTTTATTTCCCTTCACAAACTAAATTGGCTGGAGCTGCCAAACTATCTTATCTACACTCAATTAATCCATGCCCACAAACTCATCTTCAGACCATCTCTCTGCCCCTTGCTTGCTTTAGCCTTTACAATGTACCAAACCAAGAGACTCCTAAAAATCAATACCCAGAATCTGATTTAAATCCACAAACCTGCCTAACAAGCAGGCAAACTGTCCTTTGCCTTAGCATACCTCTGGAACTCCCTCCCACCTCACATCTGTATCATTAGCAGCCCCTCCACCTTTAAAACTCTGTTTCACTCACACCTAACATCTCTTCAGGAATGTTCATGTTCCCATCCTGCATAAATGCCTCCAATAGCTACCTTACTCCCCATCCCATCTCCCTTCTCCTTTTATCCTAACTCAACTATCTACACCCCCACTTTCCTGTTTTGCACTTTCTTCCCTTAACTCATCTCTCCCTTACCTTTTTTAACCTAACCCCCCCCCACACACACACACACACACACACACACACACACACACACACACACACACACACACACACACACACACACACACACACACACACTGTTCATATTTCCCCTGTGGGAACATATATATTTGTAAATATCCACCTATTGTTGTAATTGACTTGTAAATATCTACTTATTGTTGTAACAGACTCAACATCTGTTTTAGCAACAATAGCAACTATATATTTGTAAACTTTTACTAACAGTCATATAATTTTTGCTTTTCATTTTCTAAATTATATCATCAAATACTTTGTCTTCCGTGTACTCTTCTTGCATTGTAACAACTATTTTTTATTTTATATTATTTCATATTTTTCATATTGTATCTATGGAGCTTTTCTCCCCAGGACTCCATTTTTCTTGCCAGTGGTTCTAAATATAATGCAAATAACAAGGGGGGATGAGGACACCCCTGCTTGGCTGCTCTGTTCAGGCACAATTTAGAGAGGAGCTGTCCCACTTTGATTTTTGCCTCTGATCCCTCATATATCCTTCTAATTAACCTTATTATTGTATCAAAAAATGCAAATGCTTCCATTGCCCTACTTATAAAATTCCAGCTTACTCTGTCAAATGCTTTCTCTGCATCAAGACCCACCAATAGCAGAGGTATTTTCATACATTCTGCCTACCTCTGAATCATCATTGTTGTATTAATGCTGTCAAATATTTGTCTCCCCTCCACAAAACCACACTGGTCAATGTCTATCAATTTTGGCATTACCTTTGCCATTCTACTAGCCATTATAGACATAAACACTTTATAATCATGGTTTAAAATTGAAATGGAACAATATGAAGCCGGATCAGATGGGTGTTTACTGTCTTTAGGTATTACAGCCACAACAGTTTTTTTTTCCAGGATGTTGGTGCCTCCCCTCCTTTTAAAATACAGTAAAACAAAACCTTTCAGATCTTTACCACCTTCTTCCTTCCAAGCTTCCAAACCTTAATTGAAATACCATCTATTCCTGGAGACATCCCTGTAGATTGGTTATACATCACCATTTTTATCTCATCTCCTCCTATCTTAACTGTTAGTTGTTGAGCCTCATCTAACTCTAATCTTGGCATATTTAAGTCTTCCATTAATATCTGCATTTGTGCTTTTTCTTGATTCCCCACTTCTCTGCTTTATACAAATTTTTTATATTTCTTGTTATTTTTCTTGTTGTAAGTGCCCTAAGTTTAGCAATAACCCTTTCTAATTTCTGTTGCCTAAGTCATTGTGCCGCATGTTTTTGTGCTCTGGAGTTATTATCAAAAAACAGCTGTTTAACAGCAAATATTCTGAGCTTGTGCATATTATCCAGATACTCTCTTATTTTATTTTTAGCACTCTGTAACTGAGCCTCTTCTTGCTCTGTGAGATTCCCCTTATTTTGCAATACTTTAACTTATGCCAGCCCCTCTAAATTAAGTCTTTTTATTTCTTAACCAGATCTCTTTTTTTTATTTCTAACCTATTTTAAACTCCACTTTCATTTTATCCCTCACTAGCATAACTTCTGGAGTACTTTCTATCTTCCCTAATAACTCCCAGATAATTTACAGTACCCACTCCCTAAATTCCTCTCAACAAGTAAGCAATGAAGCACCAGTGTCTCATCTTTACTTCACTATCCTGCATTACTATCTTAGTAATTACTGACACATGATCTGAAATAGTTATTGGATGTGTGTCAAAGTTCTCAATTAAATGTACATGTTTCTGTGATATATAATTTCTGTCTAGTCTATCCCAGTTATTGTATCTTGGTGAATAATACTATCAAATTCATGTCTTTCATGTCAAATATTTACATAAATTCATTCAGAAATATACGCTCTTTTGTTGTAGATCCCTTCCTGCCTCCCCCAGATACATCCTCTTTATTGCAAATCAAATTATGTTCCCCACCTACAAGAAATATTACCTGCCTACCTATTCTCCCACAATTATTAAAGCTCCACAATAGACGTTCTAGGTAGAATATAAATACATGCCAGCATAATCCTCATCCCTTGCCAACAGCCACTTACTACCACAAATCTGCCATTATTGTCTTTTTTCATCTTCTGTCACCATTAGAGCTCCTCTAACAATTAATATAAGTGACACTCTTTTCCTCTGTTCCCGATATTCTGCAGGATATCCACCCTGAAATCCTTTGTTTACCAAATTCACATGCTCAAGTCTTTCCAAATGTGTCTCTTGTAGCCTTAGTATTTGCACTCTGCATTTGTTAATATAATTATTATTTCCTTTTTGTCTACACCTGTAAACCATTCATATTCCAGAAAATAAAGTGTCGTCAGCATGGAAAGAAGTCATTATTTCCACCCGTTACATATGGCAGCTTGTTTAAATGTTACTTAGGTTCATAGGTTCATAGGAGATTACTAGGCTAGTGGCCCTGGAGCCTTTACAAGCCTAGCCATGTTAATCCCACGTATCCCCATTTGTTCTTTTTGGGTAGTTTGCAGAATGAATATATGAACAGATGGTCCTTAATCCACATCGGCTACTCCTCTCCATGAGGGACATGGGTGCCACCCCACAGGTGAATATCCAGTCTCCCATCCAATTATCTAGGTTGCATATGAATGGAGTCAGTGAGGAGCTTGGTTTTATGTGAGTAGGAAGTCTATTCCAGAGATCGGTAGTCTTGGGGAGACATATCTGTCTCTCCAACATGTTCTGTTAATGTCATAAGCTAGGTTGAGATCCCTAGAGTGAGTGACTCATGCTATTTCACTTGCAGATGTGCAGCATTTCCATTAGGGCAGGGTTGGAGATTGCCCTATAGGCCAGGCTCAAGTCATCTCTCAGCAGAGTATAAGATACAGTGTAACGTGATGGGGCTTTCAGCTGTCCAGGTAGGACATGATTTGAAGTCCCTATATTTTCTTAGTGAGAAACCTCTGAGGTCTCGCCAGCAATTATAAGTTTATATGTTCACATCTTAGCAATAAGCTAACTGCCCTTGTGGACCATTTTAAGACTAGCCTAGCCAATTACCCATGTGAGAATCAAACCCTGCACCATGTGTCTGTAAGGTAAACACCTTAACCATTCACCAATTCTTAAACTAAGTTAGTCACAGATACACAGAAAGTTGCATTTTGTTAGCCATTCCTAAACAAATATTATCTGGTCAGTCAGTTGTGAACAGAAGGACTGAATTCCCTTTACAACATAGGGGACTCCTACACTACATAATACTGTCAAAAACAACCATTGTAGTCTGTTCACACATTTTTATTTGAGGGGTAGAATCACCCATTCATTCCCCTGTCTAGTTTTACAGCTGTATATAGTTAGAGTACAAGTGACAGCAGCATCAAAACCACGGCCCTCCATACTATTGTGATGAATGAGGGGAGGGACTGGTGTAATGCTAAGGTCATGGTCACTACCTCATAAACACAAGGAACACGGTTTAATTCTGACTCTAGTTGTTAATTAGACTTGTAATAATCTGCAGAGTGATTGCCTAATATTTACCTATGAAAAATTTTATTCTTCTGAACTGCTATTTGAACTTGATTAATCTGCAATGTAATCATGGCTTTATCCCTCTACACCAGACAGCTGACGAGCTGAGTAACATTTGGCTGTCTCACCTCTTCTAAGAGGAAGCCTTAAAAAGCAGTCCTGCTACAGCAATACTTACAGTGAAGTACACCACATGAGGGCAGCACCTTATAATCAGTTATGGGGACAAATTAAGTGGTCAGCCCTTACAACACGTAAAGACCATGGCAAAAGCTGAACTGGTGTGCTAGTCAGTGGCTCTTCTCATTTACCCTAGGGAATCCTTAAAATAAAATACAAACACCCTATACCTGTAGTGTGGCAGTGCACCACACCTTGTGGCCCTCTCAGTCTGGGGTTATGCCAATAAAAAGGAGACCATTGCTGCCTGAAGTGCATGAATCTTATCAAAACGTTGTTTATTTTTCTTTCTTTGTCTCAGTAATTCAGAAACTACCTTCCCTTTTTGTCCCCAGCTCAGAAAAAAACAAAGCAAAACAGACCTGGTTTTATCACAGCGCTCATGCCTTGTACCTTGCTTTTAACCTTTTAACTTTTTGGTCCCAGGTCTAGTGGTAGGTTATTTTTCCCTAAAAAACTTAACAAAAGCATCAGATCATCTCAGCACTATTGTCAGAATGCCACTGCATAAGGACATTGACAATGATAAGTACACATCATAAAAGTAGCATGACTCCGATATCTACATATTCTAGGGATCAGGGAGATTCAGCTGTTGAGCTAATATACCTTCTGACAGCCTTCTAATAGGCATCTCATGCAAGATGTAACCTTTATACAGAAACTAGCTAGTCCAAACAAAAGTTTTTTATCATCACAAACCCTACACAATAACGCATTTATAATATTTGTAAAGTCAACATAAAGACCTTTAACTACCTAACAACAAGATCTATTAAGGGAAAGAAAACATACAATTACATCACAATCAACATTAACAGAGGTTGCCCCAACAACAGAAACATGTTTACCCTGTAGGCTAACTGCAGTAATTTGTAACAGAAAACACACGTAGGCTAAATGCAGTAATTCCAACTTTTGTATTGCATGCACACATTAATGTTTGGCAGGTTAATGCTTTACACAGTTTTTCTTATCATCATCTCTGGATCCCATGTCACACTTTACAAGACTTGTTGTTTTAATAAAAATCATAAAAAAACATAACTCTGTACATCTTGAAACAATGAAGTTTAACCCTCATATGAAAATGTATGCCAAATAGACAGATGCTAAAACAGGCTCTAATTAACCTGAAATTGGGGTTATCCATGATGAGATGCACGGTATTGCCTGTGCTTCTACTGACACAAACTGGCATCTGTTCTATTTTATCTTTATCCTCCCCATGTGAAAACTTTTTGTATGCTTTCAGAAATCATTAACTTTTAACCTTGAAGAAACCTGTGTTGTGTCTTGTACTGCCCTGTTATCAACTTATTTCCATGGACGTGTAAGAGAAAAAAGAAAAATGTAGTCCTCTGCTACAGCCTGAAAGACAAGCTGAAACATGTATTGCTAAATGAAAACTTTTCATTTTATACAGTGTTCTTATGTTTATTTGTTTCCACTTAAAATGTACCAGATTAAGACAGGAGACTTCATCCAGACATTTACCTAAGCAAAGTAGGGAAAACATATCAACTCTCCATATATTATGATTTGTGTGCTGTTACACCCATCTCCACATCAACAACTCAAGCCTTTGTCTAGCTTTTCTTCACTTTTTGCACTGTAATGCCTTCATTTTTAATAACATAAAAAGAAGAAAGAAGGAAAGAAAGAGAAGAAAAGAGGAGAGAAGGAAAAAAACTTCCATTTATTTTAGTTGCTTTATCACATACAAGAACAACTAAAAATACATTAAAATATGCAATTTATATTGTGAAAAGTTTCACAGAAATACTCTTGAGAACAGAAATTGATGTACTTACACATCTTTTCCATTCTTCTTTTCCTCCCCTCAGAGTCTTTCCAAACATTAATGACATGAAGTGAAGCAAATGCGTTTCAGTTCCCCACAAGTTTATAAAATTCAACAAACGTTCATTCATTCCACTTATTCTTATAGTCATATTTCACAAATGTGACTGATGCTTTGCAGTCTCACATTTATTCACTAATTTCCATGTTGCTGATCTTCCTGTTCATTTCCATCTCCCAACTTCAGATTCTGTTTCAATTCCACCAATTCTTCTGGTCTATTGCTGTGCTTTTCTCTCTCCCTCAAGCATTCATCTTTGGAACAGCTGAAATCGTTTCACTAGTAAGGTCTCTCTGTGTGCTTTATTTTCAGAAAAAAATGAGAAGCAGCATCCCCTCCTGATTCATGTCTCACTTTTTGTTGAACAAACTTTTGTATTTTCTTCTTAGCATGTTCTGCATCAAAAATTACTTTGATCCTCCAGGAAAGAAATATTGTGAAGACAGCAAGCTACAGAAGCTTGAATCTCACACTTGTCTCTCAACATTCCTTGATTACTAGAATAAATTTGCTTCTCTTATGCCTGGTGTACATGGAATAATCATTTTCTACAAACATTTTACTGCCTCTAACTTTTAATACTTTGTCCATTTGCCACAGTTTTGTCAGGATCAACTGCTTCTGCTGATAGGTTTGCATCTTTACTAATAAAGGTCTTAGCTGCTTTCTCATGGTCAGGTTTGGAACATACACTCTGTGTATCCTTTCAGTTAACAGTTCCTGTTGTGGAATACCAGTCCAGTTGCTTATTTGTAGAGTCATAAAATTAATACAGTATGGCCTTCTAGTTTCTCTAGTACAGCAGAAAATCTTAGATTTTTCCCTGAGTGCTCTGTAGTCTAATTCTACTAGTTGTGAAAAAAGAGGGCTGTGAAGCTTTGAAATGGATAAGTGGAATGGTGATAGAGACAGAGGGCCCTATCCCAAAAGACCTGCTCTCATTGTAAGTGACCACTTCTACTGAGAACAAACTGAGAAGCATGTCTTTTGGAATCCATTCCCCTGTGTAAGCCTGTTTCAATACAACAATTTAGTTTTCTAGACAGAAGTATTACTCAGTGCCTCAGGTATAGAGTAAACATATAGACTGAAACTGGCAATGAAACAACAACAATACTTATGGGGTATGCGGTGTTGGAACTGCTAATATCTATGAGGGCAGAAATAAGGGCAGGTCACACTTACACAGCTGGGTGTACTTTTTGAAAAGGTCATGGTAGAATGTACACATTGCTTACCTCGACCTGGCCAAAGTTTTGACACAATCCCCCACTCAGGTGTAGTAGAAAAGCTACATAAACTGGAAATACACCCATCACCCTCTGGATTGCCAAAGGGCTAAAATATAGGATGCAGGAGATCAGAATATGGAAAGCTACCGCCACAAAGACACCAGTCTCACACACACACACACACACACACACACACACACACACACACACACACACACACACACACACACACACACACACACACACACACACACACTCACACAAAATCATATAGGTTTATTTATATGCAGTTGAGGCATGTCCATTTGACTCACTCCAAAAGATGAATATCACAATTGGTGAGTCAAAAACCCAGAAAAATACAAGGAGAAAAGGGAAAAACCTTCTGAAAAGTGCTAATCTAGTTTGCACAAACTTTCACTTCTGTGAATCATTCTTGGCCAACTCCACTTCAGGGAAAGACAATTCCTCCCAAAGCACGGACTACCGAAAATCTTTCCCTGGGAAATGAACCACTTGACCACCAGGATTAACTTTGCCCTTTCCCCAGTGTAGTGTGCTCTCCAAGTTGGTATATTTAGTAAGGGGGTGGGGTGGGGGGAGAGACCCATTTGGGTGGGTTTAGTTTCCTTCCATTGAGGTTATTTCCCTAGCGGCCAAGTGGTACATTTCCCAGAGAAAGAATTTCGGTAGTCTGTGCTTTCAGTGGAATGATCCTTCACTGAAGTGGAGATGGCCAAGTATGATTGGCAGAAGTGAAAATTCGGTGAGTAAAATTAGACCTATATATATATATATATATATATATATATATATATATATATATATATATATCAGTAAGATAGAGAGAGAGAGAGAGAAATAAGACAGAGAATTGAATGAAGTTGCTACAAGTCCTTCTGTTATGATACAAATCCTCCCATTGAGCTGTCTACTCTCTGTCCCCTTCCATTTGCTGGCTCATACCCCGGTGCCCCATATCATATCTCTGTAGACTCCCTCTATCTTTCTTAACCTAGCTTCCTGCAGTGAATCTTACACCTGTACACACTGGATTCCTCCTCCCATCTTCTTCATGCTTCCTTAACAGCTGCAGTTTTGGAGTAAATTAGGGCTCCATCATCATGTAAAGCACTGTAACCTAAATAAATTGCTTGCATGTTTTGGAAGCACAGTGTTTTGCAGTAGTAGAGCTCTGGGACAGTGACAATGCTTAATCTACAAGCTGTTACACACTTGTACTGGGGCAGCCTCCGCAGTTGCCCTATTCTGGATATCATGTAAATGCAGCCCACTCCCACAGGCTTATCTTTGGGCAAGAGCATGACTGTCTTCCTTAGGGCAGTGACACTTTCTTAGCAAGAACAAATGCTGTCCCAAGATTATGGAACCTGGCCCTTCATTTATCACTACCTTAATGTAATTATGCATCTTGACATATCATCAGTACTTTGGATAACATAATTCATTGCTAGATGTTCATATTTTGATCTTTTTGTACAAGTCCCATGCAATATAAATATTGTTCAAGCTCTTTGGTGGTATGTCTTCTATTTTTCTAGCTTAACTCTGTTTCATGTACCATATAATACAGGCTTAAATACTGAACAGGCTCTTTGGAAGAATTTCTTCTATGTTTCTAGTTTCATTCAGTTTTTCTTTTAAATGTCATTTGCAACATTGCTACAAATGCATTTGACACTGCATTTGGTGCTTGCTTTATGCATTGCTGCAATCCTTTTGCTCAGACTGATTTGTTTGCTTTTCTTTTTACATGCATCTCCATTTTTTAAAGTTGCTGTTATATACACAATGTTTTTTCCCTGCTGCAGTGCTTTTTTTTTAGTTTCCTGTGTTTATAATTGCTGATTCTTCTGTAATATCCGATTTCTGTTGTGTCTTTGACTGATATTTCCGTAGATTATGCTGGTTGCAGTTTAGTGTATTTACAGGTATTTTTAATGTCTGTTTTATTTTTCTTAATTTGTCTAGCTATGTTTTTTTCATTATGATTAATTTGTTGCCATATTATTTGTTTTTCTTTAGACTTTTTTTTTCAGTATTTGCCTCGATGCTTATATTTACATTGGCCATTTCCTTATTTTGGCTGCTTTTATCATGTTAGTTAGTTTTTCTGGTTTAGACTGGGTGCCAGAAACCAAAAGGACCAGGACAGTGATGAGGAATCTTTTTGTCAAAATGTCATTGATGCCCCAAACCATGTATTCTAAATGAATCCAGACAGCAGCTTTAAGTGCTCTGGCAAAAGGGGCTATTTAATTTGATCATTAAAAAAAAGAAGTTATGCACTCACCATAAAGTACAGTTGTGTACACTTACCATAAATGTAGATGTTCGACTGTATTCACTGTTGCAGTCATCACACTAGGGTTATCTGCCTGCAGGTAGCCCTCAGTCGGCCTGAATATCAGAGTCTTGGGATTTCTGCATCGGATGCTGTCGCCTCTTCCATGACGTCAGGTCATCAGGGGTATAAAACATGCAGCTGATGCCATTAAATCAGTTTTTCTTGCCCCAAATGTCAGGAGCCCCTAAAATAGGAAGCTATTAAATGGTGTGGAACACCTCCAGTAAAAAGTAAATACCCCTGCCATAAAATATGGCCATAAAAAGGATAGGTAGAAAGGATAGAGAAAGCCTGGGGGCTGGAGGGAGGGGAAACCAGGACTGCAACAGTGAATACATTTGAACATCTACATTTATGGTAAGTGTACACAACTGTACTATGTTCTTCATGTTTCCCTGCTGCAGTCGTCACACTTGGGTTGATTCCCAAAGGGACGAAGGGTGGAGGCAGTCAAGAAGTGTTAGGACTGGCTAGCAGGCCTTGTAAGATTACTGTAGCAAATCCAGCTCTGGATTTAGAAAGACTAGGTAGGTGGTAATACTTGGTGAAGATGCGTACAGAACTCCAGGTTGCAGCTTCCAGGATGTCCCTGGTAGGGACTCCCCTGAGAAATGCTGTAGAGGTTGAGGTAGCCCTAATGGAATGAGTTCTGATCCCCTGTGGGGTAGGTTTTCCATGGTGCTTGTAGCAGAAATGGATGCAGTGTGCTATTCATTTGGAAATGGTTTGCTTTGAAATGGACTTGTCCTCTGCACCTGTAGCAAAGCTGACTAGCAGATGGTCAGATTTTCTGAAAGGTTTAGTCCTGTCAAGGTAGAAGGTGAGCTGTCTGTGCACGTCCAAGGAGTGCAGGATCCTTTCCCCTTTATTCTGAGGATTATGGAAAAAGTTGGCAAATGGATGGATTGGTTTAAACCCACACTGGATACCACCTTGGGCATAAATGATGGGTTAGTCTTGAGGGAAACCCTGTCAGTATGGAAAATAATGAAGGGTTCCACAGCCATTATTGCCTGTAACTCATACACTCTTCTTGCTGAAGTGATGGCTAGAAGTAAGGCTGTTTTCCAAGAGAGGAATTTTAACTCTGCTGAAGCAGCAGGTTCAAAAGGGGGAAGTGTGAGCTTCTCCAGTACAAAGTTAAGGTCCCAGGCCGGGTTGGGAGTTCTCCTAGGGGGCCTTAAATTGTTAGTTCCTCTCAGGAACTGTTTGATGAGAGGGTGAGAAAAGAGAGGTGGCTCAGTATTATAATGAGCTGAGATGGTAGAGGCATGAATCTTAATGGATGAGAAGGATAGGCCTCGGTGGAGCAGCTCTGCTAGGTAATCAAGGATTAGAGGTAAGGTGGGCACTGCTGTGTCCTTTCCTTGAGACTGACTCCAAGAACAATATCTTTTCCACTTTTCAGCATAGGCTTTCCTAGTGCTAGGCCTTCTGGCTTCAAGGATGATGTCCA
This sequence comes from Protopterus annectens, assembly GCF_019279795.1. Taxonomy (NCBI): domain Eukaryota; kingdom Metazoa; phylum Chordata; order Ceratodontiformes; family Protopteridae; genus Protopterus; species Protopterus annectens. The sequence continues at coordinate 158,652,669 of NC_056745.1, forward strand.
GCACCTGTTTGCTGAGGGTTGCTGGAGATGTATTCAGAGGATACGCCAGACTGCAAGGGTTTGCAGCTGTGGATGCAAAATCTGTCCCTCCAGCTGAGACAGCAGGGAAGGGGTCTGATGTAGGTGCCAGGGTGGCACTGCTGTCAGACTGCATACGAGTGGGTACCAGTGCTGGCGTGGCCAGTCTGGGGCAATAAGAATTGTCCTTGGCCTATCCTGTTTAATCTTGAGTAGTACTTTTGAGAGGAGGGGCAGAGGAGGAAAGGCATAAATTAAGAGGTTTTCCCATGTAAAGGATAGGGCGTCCACCTTCCAGGCTCTGCTGTGAGGATTCCTGGTGCAAAATCTGCTCAATTGGTGATTTTGGGGGGAGGCAATGACGTCCACCTCCGGTGTCCCCCACCTCTGGATTAGAAGTCTGAATGAGCTGGGTTCCTGTTTCCACTCATGTGGGTTCAGTACATTTCTGCTTGTCTTCTGCCAGTGAATTTTGTTTGCCTGGCAGGAATTGAGCTTCCAGGTGAACTTGGCTGCTCAAGGCTGTGTTCCACAGGGCCATGGCTAACCTGCAGAGTGGGTAGGAATGAGGTCCCCCCTGCTTGTTTATGTACCACATAACTGTGGTGTTGTCTGTCTTTATCAGGTGCTGTCCTGGAAGGATAAGGTATTTGAAGGCTGTCAGAGCATTCTGTACAGCTAACATCTCTTTTTGATTGATATGCAGGGGAATTTGTCCTGGGCTCTATTTGCCTTGAATGCATTTGTCTGCATGTGAGCCCCCCATACATAGTCTGATGCGTCTGTTGTCAGGGTTTGGGCGTCGAGGGGTTGAGTGAAAGGAAGTCCCTTGTTGTGGTCGCATGCCTCTGCCCACCAAAGGAACTCTGTCCTTAGACGAGGTATGATAGGAATCACTTTTTCCAGGTCTTGATAATGTTGACACCAGAGACTTTTTAAGTACCATTAAAGTTTCCTCATATGCAGTCTTGCATATGGAATTAGTAGAATGCATGAGGCCATGAACCCTAGGGCTTGCAGTATTTTCCTTGCAAATAGCTGGGTTTGGGTGGCCATTAGTTTGAAGTAGTTTGTCAAATAGACCTGTTTTTCTGGAGTGAGGAATGCCATCTAGGAAGTTGTGTTCAAGCTTGCTCCCAGGAATACAATTTTTTGACTGGGCACCAGTTGTGATTTCTTTTCGTTGATGGAGTACCCCAATGAGGTTAGGAGTCTTTTTACAAATGCCAGGTGCTGAAGTAGCAATTCCTGACTGTCTGCCTGAATCAGGCAATCGTTCAAATATGGGTACATTTGAATATTTCTCTGCCTGCAGTATGCAATGAATGGAGCCAGGCACTTTGTGAATACTCTGGATGCAGTAGATAAGCCAAAGTGAAGTGCAGAGAATGATAGTGCATAGAGCCTGCCCTGAAACGTAGATATTTCCTGCATGACTCCCTTATGGGGATGTGCAGATAAATGTCTTTTAAGTCTAGGGTGACTAACCAGGCATCCTTGGCTAGCACAGGAAGAAGCTTTTGCAGTGTAAGCATTTTGAATTTTGGGACCACCAGAAATGTGTTGAGAATTGACAGATCCAGGATAGGGTGCCAAGAGCTCTCTTTTCTAGGCACCAGGAACAGCCTGGAGTAGAAATCCTGTCCCCTTTGTTCTACTGGAACAGGTTGAATAGCCTTGATATTGAGAAGGGAAAGCACTTGCTTTTGAGCCTCTGCCCACTGGTTTGGAGGAAGGTCTGGCAACCTGCTTGGGGGTTGGCAATGAGTGGAAGTAGAATCTGTATTCCTGGGATACAATGTTTAGAACCCATCGGTCCTGAGTAATGGACATCCAGTTTTTTGCATGAAGGGCGAGTTTTTCTCCTAGGAGTGCAAGTACTTGGGCATTGCTGGGAAGGATAACTGAAAAGTCATTGTGAACTTTTTCCATAAAGGGTTGACTTACCACTCCCTGACTTAGAGGTGGGAGCACTCCACTGTTTAGATCTCTGCATACCCTGAGACTGTAGTCTTGGTGGTCTGTTTCCCCTGGGTTTGGGCTGAGAAGGCCAGGGAGAGACTGGAAAGGACCAGTTTTTAGAAGGCCAGTGCCGACTGAATCTAGGTGGCTGCACCTCTAAGAAATCCTTGACAGTTTGCATAGATTTAGCTTTTTCCTCCATCTTTTTAAGAACTTCTTCTTTTTTTGTGCCAAACAAATGATCCTGATTTAATGGAGAATCTAGTAATTTTGCTTTGACATGGTCTGGTAAGATTTGTTCCTTCAGCCAAGCATGCCTTCTCAGTACAGACCCAGTGACAGCAGCCTTGCAATATGTTTCTAAGGCATCAAACCCACACTGAAAAGTATGTTTACTAACTTGGTTTTCAAAATGCATTAACTCTTGTAAATCTTTATTTTCTGCACAATCTGGAAGTAACACCATTTTTTGTTTAATTAGTTCCATAATATGTTGCTGGTACTTCAACATGTGAAACTGGCAATTCAAAGTCTTGATGGCAAGAGTTGCAGAGGTATAAACCTTCTTACCCCATCTGTCTAAAGCTCTAGAATCCCTGTCTGAAGGGGTAGGGTTTTTGGCTGTAGTAACCTTAATGCCTTTAGGTCCCTGGGAAATGGTCTCTGGATCCGCAGTAGGATTCTTAAAGAGAAATTTGTGAGAGTCAGGCACTCTGTAGTACCTGTCAGGTTTCCTAGGGGCTGGTGGTAAAGTATCGGGAGTAAGAGTGGAGTCCATGAAGACATCATTTACAATATCTGGGACAGGGGTTATAGCTAGAGGCCTGTGCTGAGGCAAATCTAAAAATTATCTGAGTCTCTTTTTGGACTGAGGATAGTCCTGGCATTCCCAGCGGAAATGCTCTCTTAAGATATGCATGGTTGCACCAAAAGAAAAATCCTCTGTAGGGGAAGCAGAGGGAATGGAATCCTCTGCATCTGAATCCTCATAGGTAGATAAGGGTATGTCCTGGTAATCAGAAGGGTCAGAGTCATCGGACTCCTGGTGTGCATAATCAGAAGGAAATTCAATTCTTTGTCTTTTAGCAGGGGAATGCTGACTTCCCCTAATTAGACTAATAAGGTCTTCAGCCATTCTAAGCATTTGTTTTTGGAACATGGAAGCTTCAGCATGTGGTTTGGTCATCGTTTTTCTAGGCATAGTACAAACTGTGGGCCTGAGAAACTTGGTAGTTTTAGCCAAAAACAAAGTTGTCGGTTTAATACGAACATCGGTAGGTCGGAATGCACCCTCAGAAGCCGGTGCCTGCACAGCAGCTCAGGACCCATCCAAGGTAGAGACATCTGCAGGTTCCATAGTCGAAGAAGCATCTCGCAGCATACCAGACTCCGAATGGGTCTCAGTAGAGGCCTGTGAATCTGCAGAAGCAGATATCAAGGGCTGTGAAGGCACCTCACTGAGTACCAGTGGACTGGCAACTAGCTTAATGGAAGCATTGTCAGCAGTTTTGGACCTATATGGTATGTCTCTGTCTTTATCCTTACGTTTTTTCAGAAGATCGGTAGTCAGATGGCTTATCGAAGCCATTTTGGAATACGGAGAACAAGAGCAAAAGAATTTAACGACAAAGATAGCCCGATGATGAATAGTTCAGGTGTTAAACAAGGCACAAAACCGACAGCAAGGCACATCGTGGTCTGGGCCTAAACAGGTGATGCAGTAAGAATGAAAATCTCTGTGAGGTATTTGCTTTCCACTGGCAAAACAATTGTTAACTTTTTCTGACATTGGTTAGAGCAAGAAAAAAGGATCCCCAATGGGGTACTTAGCTTTAAAAGACTTCAGGTTTGAAACTCGAAAAATGAAAATTTCAGGTAGCGGCCGACCAGCACTTGGAACTGATTCTGCTTTGGACTCCTCCAAGGCAAGAAAGACTGATGTAATGGCGTCGGCTGCATGTTTTATACCCCTGACGACCTGACATCATGGAAGAGGCGACAGCATCCGACGCAGAAATCCCAAGACTCTGGTATTCAGGCCGACTGAGGGCTACCTGCAGGCAGATAACCCTAGTGTGATGACTGCAACAGTGAAACACAAAGAACATTGTTCCATGTGAGTTGCTCATCTCGCCTTTATTCTTACTGATGGGTTCCGACTCGGCCAACTGCAAAAGCTCGAGGTCTTCAATCAGCTCAATGCCAATTCCCTATCCCATGATGCACCTTGTGCTTCCCTCAGATCTTGTTTGCTGCCAACAGGCTACATACCACTACTAATATGCCAAGATTAGAAACTGGATAAGAGACAATAAAACCATGACATAAATTAATTCTTGGTCCTCAAGAAGCCTGGATGGGGGTTGGAGGGTGGGATGTAAGAATGAAGGCAAGATGAGCAACTCACATGGAACGTTATGGTGAGTACATAACTTCTTTATGTGAAGTTGCTTTATCTCACTGTTCATTCTTATTGATGGGTAGCATCCCAAGCACCATCTTTCTCGGGTGGCTCATGTGAGAATGTTCTTCAAGACAGTGGAACCAAAGGAAGCCCTATCCCTGCAGGCCTTGTGTACTTTGTAATGACTGATGAAGGTATGAGGCCTTGATCAAGTAGCTGCTGCACAAATAGTATCTAATGGTAATTTAGCTGTAAGCAAGTCAGACTTTCCCAGTTAAAAAATGTTAAATAAACAAATGATTTGGGAATCAGCTGAATGAAATTAATGCAGCATACACTCCAAGTCTCAATTTTGTTGATGACTTTGAATCTAACATTAATCTTTTTCACATATCTTTTTTGGGTGTCTTTTTATTTTTCTGGTTCACTGTCTCTTTAGGCATGCTATTTCTTGAACTGAGGCTGTAACAGGTATTGCCTTCATGCTTGAGGATATTTACTGTAACTTTCATGTAGGCTGATATGCATTTTGTACTTATTCTTTCACTATTATTTATTTATTTAACATTTGTTTACAGGGAAAGTCCGACTTGGAAAAAATCTAGTTTTCAGCAGAGGTCCAGGAAGAAACACTCCAGATGCATGTCTTTGTAATGTGGGAGGAAACCAGAGCACCCAGAGGAAACCCACACGAACACAGGGAGGACATGCAGACTCCACACAGAGGGCACCCCAGCCGAGAATTGAACCAGAAAACCTCTTGCTGCAAGGAGACAATGCAACTGCTGCATCACTGTGCCATCCTTATTAGGTTAAAGTTTTATTTCATGCTTGTTTACTGTATGAAGTCAGTAATTTTTGTCTACTTTCTTGTGAAGTCTTTGCCAGCTTCCACGGCTTAAAGAGAGCTGAATGAATTCAATTAAAACAATACTATTTTCAGCAACTTTTTAGTGAAGGGGGAGTTGTATCTTTTATTGTAAACTTTAGTAATATACCTTTGAAAAGTTTTCTGGTTTTGGACCAGATTCTAAAAATAATGAGGCAAAGATACAGAAATCTTCCAATAGGTAGGATCACTGCCCCAAATAGCCAGCAGTCACGCATACTCACAAATGCATAAGGGAAGGGGAGAAACATTAAGATAAATGCAGGTGTGAATACTAGATCACTGGACAGCCCTATGCATCAGAATGACTACTGTAGTAGTGTGTTCCAGATAAGCAAAGTTTCAATAATGGCATTCCAAAACTTGGACTGCAAAAGAGTCTCATTGTGTATGCATCTTGTACCCCAACTGCAGTAACAATTCTCAGCACCCAAATGCATCTATGACTTCATCACATAGCAAACAAGCAAACAAATCCTGCCCTAACAGACGAAATGTGGGAGACATCACTGTCATTAACCACAAAAGGGAATATCTGTGTCAGGGTCACAGAATCAAAGCATGTGTTGTATTCCTACAGAGTGATACAGTGGGGTTTACAGAGTATGGCAGGGTTTAGAGGGTAAGCCAGCAGTACAGTTCTCACTGTTTTTATATACCCCTCTTTAATTACTTAGATGGTATTTGACAGGGGCTTACAGACTTAACATTATACCCCAAGAGAGACAATATGGGACTATGGGACATTATTATCATTGTATCTTTCACAGTGGAGCACATAGTTCATGCCACTCCCAATCATAGTAAAAAGCTAACAGTAATAATCACATTTCAAAGGTGGTGCCAGACCATAATAACCACAGAGATTTAGCCATCCACTCAGATCTCTACAAACATCATAACTGATATTACAAACAGCCTTCAAAGACAACTATTTTTTTTCTTGTCATATAGATACACCATAGGTCAGTAAAGCCACTGTATAAAAATATCCACAAAACACAAAAATATCCAACTGCGCAGCACACTAGCTTTGAAATGTAACTGCTGGAGGTGTGAGCTGACATATGCTGGAACACACATTGTCACTGTGGGTGCTCTTTGGTACTTTGCTGGGAGCTGTCAAAAGAAGCATGGCTGACTTTTCAGGTTTGTCTACCAATATATAATTACCCTATAAACTCTACCAGTGTTGATCTTTCAGTTACCACTCCCCTATCCTTTTCTCTTTGCCTCTACTCTATCAATATCAGGTAGAGAAGACAGTCTCTAACGTACAGTCTAAATATCTGCTTGCCATCATCCCATTCTGTTACCTTTCCCTCTCTAGTTATTTGCTCCCAGTACCTTGGTTCCTTTGCTAATTTTCTCCAATAAATCCCAGCCTCTTCTTGCCTATTTTCTATATCCTTACTTGAAGTTATCCCTATTGGTAAAATCACCTTTTTCCCTTTCGACATTCCTATATCGGCTTAGTAGAACAGTTTCTGTTATTCTGTCAATATAATATTCTATATGGTTGTTGTTATTCCTCTTAAGGACCTGCATCCAAAATCAACCCCCCCACCACATTTTTCTACTTTTATTTATAATCTTCTGTACTTGGCATAATACTACATATTATTACAGGAGATGAAACATGCAGTGAAAAGATAGTTACTGCTGTAAACATTTCTACTCTGCCTGAAATGATCAACACATCTAAAACAAATCCCAGATAGTATAATAGCCAGGACGTTTGTCTGTTCCAATAACATGCTGTGTTTTGGTTCCACTGATGCTATTTCTGCAGTACTCCATACAGAAATCCTCAGAACCCCATCTCTGCCTCCCCCACCAAAATGCACTATGAATACATAATGAGATTCATTAACATGGAGTCACTTTATGACTCACATTTATAGCATGGGCTGATTCGTACAGTGATAGTACAGGTCTATGGCAGCTGACAGTCATACATACTTTTGGCCCGAGTTTTGCAATCCTCACAGCTCCAAACAAGAGGAGCACTGCATTTTCCCTCCCACTTTCTCTCAAATGTATTCATCACAGAAGAGTGACTTCTAGTGACTTGGGATAACTTGTACATCTTGGCAAAAGCTTCCTTGGCTTTTCTCACAAACTTCTGGACTCCATTCCCTTGTCAGTGTACCTATCTCTGGCTGATTAATGATGTGGATATATTGTAAATAACTTTTGATGATGTGGATATCAGGTAAGTAACTTGAGAAACACATAGGTTTAGTGCAAATTAATTCAGTATCTATTGCTTTAATTAGAATATATGTTCTTTTCCTTCTCAATTATTTACATTTATAGTTACATACACACACAAAAATACACATGCACACATTCTCATCCTACTCAATTATCTATATTTATAGTGCTGTACACACACACACACACACACACACACACACACACACACACACACACACACACACACACACACACACACACACACACACACACACACACACACACACATCAGTAATCAGAACTAAAGCTAATATATTTAAGAACTGTTTTAACAATTGTTCACCTTAAGGGTAAAGTACGGCAGATGAATCATAGTCCAAGAATGATAAAAACTATGATATGATAATCATATTGATGTAGAAAACATTTTTATTTAAAACCATTATAAACATGTACCATACTTACCAGAGATATGCAGTCAGTAAACTAAAAATGCTTTCTACATTCTGGTTGGTGAATGTCACAGTCATGGAGCACTTTGAAATTCCAGTTGGCTGGAGTATAAATCATATGGAGTCTTTGAACACCAAAGGAAGGTAGAAAGCACTGCTACTGTGCTACGTGTATGTACAGAGAAACACACACACACACACACACACACACACACACACACACACACACACACACACACACACACACACACACACACACACACACACACACACACACACACACGCACACACACACACATCAGTAATCAGAACTAAAGCTAATATATTTAAGAACTGTTTTAACAATTGTTCACCTTAAGGGTAAAGTACGGCAGATGAATCATAGTCCAGGAATGATAAAAACTATGATATGATAATCATATTGATGTAGAAAACATTTTTATTTAAAACCATTATAAACATGTACCATACTTACCAGAGATATGCAGTCAGTAAACTAAAAATGCTTTCTACATTCTGGTTGGTGAATGTCACAGTCATGGAGCACTTTGAAATTCCAGTTGGCTGGAGTATAAATCATATGGAGTCTTTGAACACCAAAGGAAGGTAGAAAGCACTGCTACTGTGCTACGTGTATGTACAAAGAAAAACACACACACAGACACACACACACACACACACACACACACACACACACACATGCGCACGTGCACACAGTGAGGAACATGTACAAAACAACAGTATTATGCGGTGTTCTGTAGAGACGGTGTGTGCACCAGCTTAAGTAAATTTAAAACAGAACAGAGTGAGGAAAAGTTCTGGGAAGAGGTAGAAGAGAAAAGAGTACCTGTGAACTTTAATAGGATAGGTTGTGTCACCAAAAGATTAAGAAGCAAGGGAAAACTGTCAACAATGAAGAGATAATGCCATTCCAAAGAAGGATATTGCTGACCCTAAGATGTATTAGCAGGGCAAAAAACTTTGTTTAATCAATGAAAAGTAATGAGAACAAGACAGAAGAAAACTGGGCATTCTATAAGCAGAGGGTGTAGAGGTAAGGCTACATATTCTTTCTTGGCATATGTTTCAGGATCTTATGCTAATCTTATGTAATGCTTTTATAAGAAACAGCTGCATGATTTAAATACAAATGAGTACATTCACTGCAGTACACACCCTAAAATGACATTTTATGAGTTATCAATTCTAACAGTTGTAATATAAATGTAGTATGTGTCTAAAACTGACACACTGAGGTTCTGCTAATATAACTTCACTGTTCTATGTACTGAGTGAACAATTAAAGCTCAAAGGTTTCCCTTGCTATTGAACAATGGAAAGAAAACATTCACTAGGTCACCATACACAAATAAATGACTTCAGTTTCCATTAACTGCTCAGACTGTTCTATCACTTCCAATTTTTCTACCGAACAGTTCTTTGACGAAATAACAATTATTGGCTGCTGTTAGAAGGACTGTTTCACAAACCAGTTTTAAAATGTTACTTAATCGTCTTGTTGCCATGCTCTCCTCAGCATTTCGTACACAAAAGTTTGCTTGTGATCAGATTCCTAAAGAGATGCATTTCAACATCTTTCTTATGAGTAGGGCGCCTCTCAACTGTTCAGACTTCTGGAGAATGCCCAGGTTTTTGCCTCATATTTTTGGTCTCTTCCTTATAAAACTTCTGGTTTGCTGGTTACTCACTGAGGATTGAAGTAATTGCATATTGACACATATTTGAGTTTCAGGCTTCATATCCATCAAGAAATGCATGCTAAAACAAAACCTGTTATTTTACTAACTTTCTAAGTTTATAAAAGCAATATTTAAAATCTGTCCCTGATTTGGGACTTTGTCCCCTCATTAATTTTGGCTTTGACCAGATTTTCCCGTGCTAAGAGGCTGAGATGTAATTTCACCCCAAAACAGCACTAAGAGATATCTGCTGAATAATCACTAGTGTTTTTACTCTTCTTGCCAAACAGCAGTGATCTGGTGCCAGACTCCAAAATAGATTGATAAAAAGCAAAGAGCGGATGTTGAACATGTTTTTGTGCACCATCAGTGCTGAAAGGTGTGTTTTGGGGCAATGTATGCAAATTAAGATATTTACAAACATTTCAGTATTTATTGACTATGAACAATTCCAGAAACTTTACTGGAACACTTCTGTAAGACAGAAGAAAGAATTGTTAATCAGGAGAGTAAAATTTAGAAAGCTTCCATTCCTGCACATAACTATGTTTTTTTTTTTTTTTTTTTTAAATATTTTTATTCATTTCCAAAAACAAGAAAACATGAATGCAGGTTATTTATGACAATGAAGTATTTACAAATTATTTAAAAAGGTAGGCTAAAACATCTAAACAGATATCAAACATTAAAACCAAAATAAAGTATTTACAAGGGTGTCTATTGTTGACATATAATTGACTTTCTATACAATTGTTTCCTGATTATAATCTGCTGCAGTCATTATTCTCCAGTATTTCAGTTACTTTTTGCCATGCTACATATAATGATGTAGTTCTTTCAGTTCTTCCTTTAATAGTGTTCATTTCCAATTGCGATACTGCTGACACCATATTCATGAATTGCTTAAAAGTTGGAGAAGCTTTGGATTTCCAGTTTGATGTAATGTTCTTCCTTGCAATAGCTAGGAGAGTCCATAAGATTACATATTTTGTTCTTGGCACACAGTCGGGTACAGGTGCATTAAACAAAATAATAGATTTGGAAATCTGGAATTCATCACTGAATTCCATTTGCAGAAAATAATTTATTTTATCTCAATATGGTTTAATCAAATGGCATTCGTAGAACATATGTTGCCAGTCTGCTTTTACTGATAAATCACATCTCCAGCAGCCAATATTTTTCTTAAACATAAGTTCCATTTTATGAGGGGTTACATAAGATCTGTGTATGAATTGCCATGTAAAAAGTCTCCAATGTAATGAAAGTGATGTCTGCTTTGGAGAAGAATTAGTTTTTTTATCTCTGTCATTTGGCACATGCCCATTAACTGATCTATAATAATTCCATATTTTGTCATTATTATGCATTTTTATTTTTTTGTTTGTTTTATAAATAGATGATAAGTATCCCTTTCCAGTAATGGGTTGATTCGTTAGTAATGTTATATGTTCTATAAGGTTAGGAACATTTGTCTTATTGATGGTTGCATTGTTTCTTGTTTGCTTAATATATACTGTCTTAATTCTTGTACATGTAACCACAAACGATTTTCCATATTTAATTTCTGTTTAATCTGGTCTATTGTCAGAGGTTTTCCAGAGTTTAGCAATTGATGCCAATATATTAATCCCTTTTCTTTAAGCATGTTGACTACTTCCATATTAAATGTTATTATATTACCTTGTGTATGCGCTACTGGATATAAAAGAAATGACCATGCTTTAATATCAGGATTGCTATTAATAAGATTTTGGAAAATTTTTAATGTATAAGTAATGTATTTGGAACTTATATTTTTATTCTTATGTATCATCATATATTCCTTCATCAGCCATAGAAAATTGTTTGGTATGAAATCTGTATACTTATTTGTTACTACAAATCCTGATTTTAACCAGATTCTCTCATGAACTAGCTTCCATTTTGATGTATATTTTGTATTTAGCCATAATGATATTGTTTTAATAATGGATGAATGCAAATATATTTCTATGTCTGGTAAACCTATGCCACCTATATCCCAATCATCTAGATGATACTTCATAGCTATCCTTGGTTTTTTTGGATACCATAGGAATCTTACCATTAAATCATTTAATTGTTTTAAGTGTGATTTAGCTGGTGGCAAAGAACAAGCTTGTATGACATAAAGAATTTTTGGAAATATGATCATTTTAATTATATAAAGCCTTTCTTCCATTGAAAAGAAGAATTTATTCCATCTTTGTATTAGATTTTTAATATTATTTAAGGTCTCTTTATAATTTGTTTCAATTGTAGTATCTAGGTTGTTAGTTATTATAATTCCCAAGTATTTAATTATATTATCGGTAGAGATATATTTATGGTATTTTTATTTAGATCTTTTCTATTAGTATTTATAAGCAATACATTTGTTTTGTTCTCATTAAATTTAAGATTTGAAAAGTTTTGAAAGTTTTGAATTGAGTCCCATAATGCTTTTAAACTGCTATTATTATTTTTAAGGTAATTAAAATATCATCAGCCAAAAGTTGAATTTTAAGCTCTAGGCTGTTGTCTAGTTGTATTCCTTCAATATTTTTATCCATACGTATATTATTTGCTAAGGGTTCAATGACTAGCAAACAATAACGGAGAAAGAGGGCAGCCTTGTTTTGTGCCCTTAGTTATTTTAATAGATTTAGACAGACAAGATCCCAGTTTTATATAAGCCAATGATTTTTCATATAATGATTTTATTAACAAAGTGAAGTTGTTTGAGAAGCCATATTTTTCTAAAACTAACCACAGACAATCCCAGTTCACTGAATCAAATGCTATTTATGTCTAAGCTAATAATATTCATTTTGTTTTTGTGACATTTATATAATCAATTAAGGAAAGAATTCTTTTAATGTTGTCATAAGTGTTCCTATCTTTTATAAAACCTGTTTGATCCTCCTCTATCAAAAGTGGTAGTAATTGTTTTATTTGAGCAGCATGTATTGCCATAAAAATTTTATAATCTATATTAAGAAGTGAAATGGGTCTGTATGATGAACATTCACTGGGATCTTTATTTTGTTTCAGAATTGGTAATATTAATGTGTACTTCCAAGAAGGAGGAATGTCTTTACCATTTTTAACTGATGTAAAGACATTCAATAACAACAGCAAAGCCTCATTTGATAGTAATTTAAAGATTTCTGGGGTGATATTATCTATACCTGGAGCTTTGTTTAATTTTAGCTTATTTACTTCAGCTTTAAGTTCTGTCATTGTTATTTGTTTATCTATTAGTTGTACTTGCTCCTGTAATAACCTAACTTTAACATTGTTTTTGAGAAAAGCTTTCAATACTGAATGTGTTTCTGTTTTCTCATTTTGATTATTAAGTTTATGAAAAAATAGCCTAAAAGCTTCTAGTATTCCTTCTAAATCAGATACTTTCTTTTTGGTTTCTATATTATGTATTTCCTTGATTTGATTTGTTTTAATAATCTTTTTAGTCCTATTTGCTATTCTTCGTTGGTTTTTAGGGTTCATTGAATAGTAACATAGTTAAATTTTTTCTAAGTTGATCATTGTTTTGTGGTGTAGCGTCTCTGAGTATTTTTTATTAGTATCTTCTAGTTCTTTTATTAAGTTGGTGTTTCCATTTTGAATATCAAGCTTTAAATTATCTACTTTTGACTGTAATTCCATTAATTCCTTATTCCACTGTTTTTGTTTATTTTTATACCATCCCACCGCTCTTCCATATAGGTATGCTTTCAATGCATCCCATATATATATTTCAGATACATCTTTTGTAAGATTGATATCTAGGAATGTTTGTGTCTCTTTAATATAAAATTCCTTAAAATCTTTGAGATTTGTTATATAAGATGGTATTCTTGTTACTGATATCCTTCTCTTGAAACATAAGTCTATCTCAAACGTTATGGTGTCATGGTCTGAAAATGGGCATGAAATTGTCTTGACTTTATTTAATTTAGAGGTTAAATTCTTTGTTATGTACACTCTATCTATTCTAGAGTATGTATTATGTCTATGGGAAAAATGTGTAAAGAATAGTGAATCTGGGATAGCATACTCATTTATGTCAACTATATTAAAAGTTTCAACAAACTCAGATAACAACTTTGTTAAAGGTGATCTCTTACGTGTAGTTTTAGTATTTGTGTCAGTTTCTTTTATAATGCAATTGAAATCTCCAGCTATGATTAAATTGCCTTTGGTATATTGTACAATGTCTTCTAAGTGTTGTTTGGCCACTCTAACACCTAGTCCTGGTATCCAATAAATATTCACTAATGTATATATCATTTCATTGATAGATATTGCTACTAGACAAAACATTCCTGAGTTGTCATGGAACGTGTTTATGATTTTAGGCATTAAAGTAGTGTTTTTCCACAAAATTGCTACTCCTCTTCGCTTCTGATTATAGGTGGAACTTACTAGTATTGTATAATTTTTATTGTTTATTTTATTTATGTCTTCCTGTGTAAGGTGTGTTTCCTGTAAAAATACTAGTTGCACTTCACATAGCTTTAAATATCTATAAAGACTTCCCCTTTTGCAGCTATTATTTAAACCATTTACATTAAGAGATATACATTTTGCAATTGGATTTATATTAGCTTTTATCCATATTCATATACTCGTAACAATGTGTAGATGTGTGTACATGAAGAGAATGACTTGTTCTTTCTTCTTCCAACAGTATTACAATAGATTATAGACACCCAATAAAAGTAAATTACAAGATCATAACTGAGAACAATATAAGATAAACAACCGCCAAACCCCTCCATGAGAAAAAACATCTCATCCTTGAATGATCTAATCATTCAAGCAATCTCTCTAAGTCTGCATTTCAGCATCCTCCCATGGCCCCGCCATATGGTAGTTTTATAATGAAAAGTATCTTATATATCTTTTAAGTATACATGTATCTGTCTTTACAGATTACTTAAATACAGTCTTTATCTATTTTTAATATTTTATAAAACACTAAGGCAACACAACTATACACAGATTTAATACTTAACTATTTGGTTTTGTTTAAATTGTAAAGGAAAATCTTTTATTTTAATATATCTTTTGTGTAGCAATAACGGTTATGCATCTTAAAAATAATATGCTTGCTGTCTATCTCCCTTATAGTGTGAGTGGCATTCATAGGTATCAAATGTATTGTAATGGTCTACCTATATATACATATACATACGTACACATACACACACATATATATTCACACATACATACATACACACATATATGCATACATACATAAAAAAAAAATGTTAAGCATTATATGCATCAGTTAACCATGCCACAAGTTGATTAAATCAGAAAGTATCCGTAACAATGAATATAACGTTACATTTGCATTGTCATTTATCAGTAATCTTATAGTTTTCTTTTAATTCAAAAAGTCATATTTTAGTGGTATGAATGCTACTAATTTGTTTTTGGCATTGGTATTATATAGTTTAAGACTATATTTCTTAGCAATTCCTATATAATTATTAGTGCCACTGGCATATTTCATTGCTAGTGTACCACATATGTCATATGTCAAATAGCAACTCATACTCCTTATGATATTACAGGATTTATCTGCAGAGTTATAACTGTAAGGTTGGAAAATATGAGAAGCAAAGTAGGCTTTAAATATGCTATAACACAATTGTTTTGTACTTATTATTGTCAACTCTTCTACATACACAGGAAAAGATAACCTTATATGACCATCAACCATTTTCCTTCATTTTTCTCTTCATCCTTCTATTCTCCATGTTTAATAAATATTTGTTTCTATTGTGGCTTCTTTGAATTTAGTGAGGGTACTCCATATCATATTATAGATAATATACAACGTTCAAACAGAGAACATGCCCAATATAGAGACATATTCACAACTCAAGTGGTCCACACCATATATTTATAACACTGCAGTCATAAATATACTAATGAATATGCAATAACTAGCAGCTTTGCAGCATGTGTGTGTCTCTAACAAGTACATACCTATAGGATATTAAAAAGAATAGATAGCATGCTCTTGTTTCATAATTAACAAATGCACACAGCTTGGTATTTACTTTCATAGACAGAAATTAGACCTGTTACTTATATGCATATCAGGTACCAACAGCAATATGTTAGTAAATGCCTATGCTATTCAAATCATATTTTAATGCTGATTGATATGAGATGTAGCTGACAATGGCTTTAGCGTTTGTGATGTTATATAATATATATTCAGTATTATAAGTAAAAGTAAGTTGCATGTCTATTTGCAATCTAAGGTTCAAGGCTGATCAATTTAGACATACAAGACAATCTCTTTAGCCTTGGTTATATAATGGGAGTTACTGTGTCTCTACACAACCATTCATTTTCAGTGAGGATGTTCAATATTAATATAACTTGCCTTTAATAAAAGCATACTTATAATTCAGCAGTTCTTTCCTATATATATATATAACAATATCATAAGCAAGTCTGAGATTTTTTCTTGCTCATTACTGCTTAATGATTGTGCTACTTGAACAATTTAATATTTACAGAGTATCTTGATAATTAAACAGCAACTCCTTTTTACCCTTAAAATGCCTAATAACACATAGCTACATTCATGAACCTTAATTGACTTACTATCCTTAAGGTTGAGTACACTAGCTGCAGTGTGTTTACAAATATGTTATATAGTTCCAGTCAAGGACTTAAATATATTGAATTTTTATAAAATTAAGTTAAATATGTTAATGGTACAGGATTTGTTAACAGTTTCTTTATGACCTGCAACATGAAGGTGCCCATCTAGGCACTGTCAACAGTTTCTGTCAGACCAGCTCTCTGATCAGGAAGATAACAATCGGTGCAGAATGGACAAAGAGCTGATGCTGCTTATATGTGACATGACTGTACCACGAGTCCATACAGCCTATGTGGAAACCCCAGCCCGTAAAAAGTTTGCTTATCACTGGGCATGCATGCATGCATCTGGACTTTCCATCACCACATGGGTGATACAGTACTGTTATCCCAGACAACCACCTCTCCCATCCGGGAAATGTTCATTGCTGTCATGTGTCATGAGGTTGGCAACAACATAAGGTTCCCAGCAAAAGCAGTGGAGCCATGAAACAGTTCTAGGAGAAGTGCACCTAACCTGTCCCATGTCATGATATAGCCCCCTAGTGGTGATGGATATAGATCAAATGACAGGGAAGGTGTTCAATAAACTGTTAGACCGTGTGCTAATCAGATGAATAACTGTTGTAAATCACAGTATCATTCTCTGGCAGTATGCTTGACTCCATCATATGAACAGCCTGTGCCCTCAGATACAGGGTCATCACTAAAGATATCATAGAAGGACATTCAGTGGATAAGTAGCATTTCCAATACTCTAAATCTCTAAATATTATGCAAATGTAAATCATCCATGAATAGTGAAACAAGCTGTACTGTTACACATGCCATTATGTCTTACAAGTGACAGTGGGTTTCTCTTGGAGCTCTGGCTAAAGACACCAGCCCCTATCATAAATTGCCTGCATTACAAACATATAAATAAGTACTCAGATTAACCAGAAATGTGATTGTATTCTTTGGCTGCTGAAGTTCCATTTCAACTGCATGAAAACATCTGGAGATGCTCTTCAATGTATACCTCCAGAAAATATCTCAGATGATTGTCATGATGTATGCAGTCCTACACAACATAATGATAACAGAGTACTATGGCTGCTGAGCCCTTCTTGTCAGAGATCTACCCCCAGGGACTCAGCCAAGCGATTAAGAACATTAATGGGATGTCACACCCGACAGCAAGAGGAGGACAAATGACAGCAGTGAGCAATAGGTAGACATTCACAATATGCCCATATACAAGAGATAATGGCAATTTCTGACACAAGCCTATCTATCATGACACACCATATGTTCTATTAATGCACACAAAAATATGATGGCCACAGAGGGATTCACTTTATAACTTCGAAATGCTGAAATATCGAATTTCAGTATCTCGAGACTATAAAACTGAATCCACAAAACACCGACAAACAAAAACCGCAAAACCACATAACCGAAAACACCGCACACACTACACTAAACATACAACACAACACCCACATCACAACATAAACAAAAAAACAACACACATACACAACTCACACACCTGCGCCCCACACACCCCCCCTACTTATATATACTAACTCCGAGATCGCACAAACACAACACAAAAGCTCACTCACACGCACAAACACAACACAAAAGCTCACTCACACACGCACATTCTCCAATCCCTCACACACACTCTAACTCCCACTCAAAACCCTTACAAAACATTCACTTACCTGACATAACACCTACATCCAAACACGGCACCGCGCACCAACAAAACACAAACCCAAACATTACATAGCGCAACTTCATAACCGCGAATTCGACATATTTTTGACATATGTCAAATTCGCGATTATGAACGTTCGCTATTTTTAACATTCGACTTTATAGCTTTGAGATACTGAAATTCGACATTTCAGTATTTCGATGTTATAAAGTGAACCCCCACAGAGATACATCTGCCTTTGCTTTACAAACCCAGGGTTTGCTGATATGTGCTTGCTCTGATAACCTTTGGCATCAGACACTACTTACGTTTTAAAACATAAAACATGTAACACACTAGTTATGAAGGTCATCATAGATGCAGGCATTGGTGAGCCCACAGGACAGGTATTAACAGGCACTTAGAGGTAGAACTGGAATTTGTGGTACAGTCTATGAAAGGGTGCAACATCTAATGAAATGGGGCATCTGCTTCAGGAGAATGATAAAACTCTGCAAACTGCACTACCCCTACGCTGTAGCCTGCATGACTGTAGAAGAAGCTGTTTCAACAACAGTGATGATGGATGGATATCAGGGCTCAAAGATGGTACATAGCAGTTTGTGCATGATACTGACTTTGAGAATGAAGAAGTAATGGCCATTGCCTGTACTAAGGTCCCCAGTCCTGGTCCTAATCCATGTTAACATCTACCCTAGACTCAACCATGTACATCTATGCCACATCTGTTGTGCCTGTTGGATGCATATGGCAAACCATGCCATGAACAGCATATACCAAGGTTGGCAAATGGCACTATTGTGATGTTATGGTTTGTGTGCTCTTCAAATACAGCCATGCTGTCTGTCATCAGTCATTACAGTGTCCCAGTATATCCTGTGTGACATCTTTCAACCAATCATGCACAGTGGTGAGGATAAGTGTCACATTACACATGGGCCCAATAAGCTCTACAAAGGAACCAAGTATCTGCTTCTGCAGGTGCTCAGTGTAAGGTGCCAGCATATGTACTTGAAAGGGCAGACCACAAGTTCTTTGCATAGCTTGGTCCCTGCGTCATCCCTGTCCCCCATCTTCCTCTAACATAGCCACTAATGATTGTCTCCATGTTCTAGTATGGCCACATTTAGTTACAGCTGCTTGGAATTCATGTCCATTTTTTCCAGATTCCTCTCCAATGGAGTCCTACCACATTCCTGTATTTGCCAGGCCAACTAAGCTTCTATTCTCACCACTAACTAGTATCAGTGTGAATGCTAGAGTATCAGCTAACACCATGTTATGCAGGTCATGTACCACACTCTGATGGATACTGCATCATTCCAGTCTCCCTTCACTGCAAGGAGAATATGTTCACCTTCCTGACTGGTGGCAGCAGAAAATAAATCATCCATTAGGTCAACAGTATAAGTAACCAGTACCTGGGTTGTCATACTATTACTGAAAGGAAAAGGGGCAGTCTTGGTACAGATTATATGAATCTGAATCATACTATGTCATAGTTGATGCCACCACCAACTTACAACACTGTCTGGCTGTTGCCTCACTTTAGAAGACCCTAAATCACATGCAAGAAATGTAATCAACACCTACTATAAAGTATTATAAAAGCGTATTAAAGACAGTATGCATTTTCATGCTGCACACCTTGCCTGACATAATTAGAAGGTGCAGTGAGAGTTTCCTGTCTTGCAGCACATCAATAACTTTACATAGCCATGGGTCAATATATATGTGCACCACGGTTTACCTTAATTTAGTTGAAAGTTAAATATGCGATTGCACTATTATGCAACTTATTTTAGCGAATTTGAGAATGTGTACGAATCAAAATGTCAAAAATGATATAGTGGAAGATTCTATTCGACTATTTTTGAACTGCAGCACAACACTGACACTCAGAAGACATTTCTTAATGTCTCCAAACATCATTATGCAGGGGGGCAAGCCCCCCTGCACCCCCATGTGGGGGGGCTACACACCCCACAACCCCTGCTACTTTAATATACTAACTCTGAGATCACACTACAGTGAAGGAAAGGGTACATGTCCTGATCCCCACTATAATGCGATCTGCACCCGGAATGTTGACTTCAAATGATCGAATGTACACTGGCATATTTGGGGTCAAATAGTCCAAGGTCAAATAGTCTGGGGTCAAAATGCCCACTAAGTGATCCCATAGATAATAAATATACATTTAAACATGACAGTATATACAATTGCATTGGGGTCAAACTGTCCAGGGGCGAACCATCCGGTGTCGAACTGTCCTGCTTCCAGAGGGAATATGCACAACAGAGAAATAAGTCTGTCAGTTGTCTAAACAAGCAAATTAGGGAACTAGTTAAGTCTCTGAAAGTAGACTTTGAGGTAAAAACAGCCTCCAAAGCTAAGGATAACCAGAAGGCTTTTTTCAGTTATGTCTGCAATCTTAAGGGCAACACCCAAAAATGTGCAGAATTAGTTGTAGATGGCATCACCTATGCTCAGCTGGAAGATAACAAATCTGCCAGCTGACAAATTCTGCTCAAATTTCTCCTCCCCATCACCCTCAGTTCTCCCCCCAAAAAATACCCCCCACCACTACACCACCAATTATCACCAAAGAACAGGTTGACACTGCACTCCGCAATGCTAAAAACACAATTTCAATGGGGCCTGGCAATATACCAGGTTGCCTCTTAAACAGCTTATATCAGGACTTAGCAGGCCCATTAGGATCTTTCTTTAACCAAAGCCTCCAAACTGGCTTGGCATCGATGGAGTGGTGGACAGCAACAGTCATCCCTCTGCATAAAGAAGAGCCATCTATTGAGCCGGGAAATTACAGACCCATAAATTTGACTAGTCTTATATGTAAGCCCAAGGAAGGAATCACCATGGACCTGATAGATAACAATACAGGAGACCTCCAAACACTGGACCCGATCCAATTCGGCTTTATCAAGGGCAGGTCATACCTACTGAATCTGGTATATTTATTTGAGAAAGCCACTAAGGCCACAGATGAGGGTGAAACAGTACATACTGCCTACCTTGACCTGGCCAAAGCATCTGAAACAATTCCCCAGTCAGGGATTATAATTGGACATAAATCCCCATGTCACCAGATGGAGAGCCAACTGGCTCACATATGGGACATGTGTGGTTAAAGTGGGTGAATCCAGATCCAGCAAGTGGAGAGTTATTAGTGGTGTGCCACAGGGCTCAGTAGTGGGATCACTCCTATTCAGAATATACCTTTCTGAAGTCAAGGCAAATGTGGAAGGCCCCTGGATGACAAAGTTTGCGGACAACTGGAAGTCGGGGGCAATCACTGAATCACAAACAGAAAATGATTGACTTTAACAACTGGCTTAGTTTCTGCTGTCATTCCAGGGGGATCCAGTACCTGACAGCCTGGGAAGATATGACTGACAGACCACAGTGCTTTGTAAGAGATGACCTGCATCTGTCTCACCTGGGCTTCAGGCTTCTGGCAAAGGCTCTTGCCTCCCCATAGTACCTTTTTTAGGAAAAGTGATGAGGTTAAAACTACCAACATAAAATTTCAACAAAACACACATTAAAGGTCATGCTGCTAAACGCTAGGAGTCTGTTATACCCAGCTGATGTCCATTATCATTAGGGTCACTGCAAAAATATACCAAACAACAAACTAAAACAATGAGTGAGAAGGTCACTGAAAAAACAATCAGTAAAAACAAAATGAAAACTCCAGCAAAGCTAGAACATCCACTGAGTGACCTCCCAAACCTCTTGTATCAGAGGCACATAGGATATATGCAAATGTTCCTTATAAATATCAGGTGTTTCAACTAACTGGCTATTCTGAATGCACATGACTTGTTTGTTGTTTGGGATATTTTCGCAGTGACCCTAATGATAATGGACATCAGCTGGGTATAACGGTTTACTATCATAATTTCGAAAATAAAAAAGAAAAGTGTACTTATTAGCGAAGTCTTTCACCGAAAGTACACAATACCGAATGTCCCTAATGTCGGAAAACAGCTGTTAATGTCGAAAATGTCGCTCATGACATTTTTGACAGTTAACAGCAATCCCACCCTTCCCTTAACTCCCTAACTAGCTAGCCTACAATCCCATTTATGCAGGGGGGCAAGCCCCCCCTGCAACCCCCTGTGGGGGGATGCGCCCCCACACCCCCCTAACTTAATATTCCAACTCCAAGATCACACTACAGTGAGGAAAGGGATGTATTTCCCGAACCGCTCTGCACCACGATCCCTTTACATGAGCAAACGTTATAACTGCGAATGCACAATCCATTCACAATTATAACATTCGCTCACGTAACCTGCTGAAATATGAAGTATTCGAACATCTGTTGTTCGAATACTTCATAGCTGTGCAATTGCACTGCAAAATTTTAACAGTAAACCGGGTATAACAGCCCTGTGTTTCTAATGCTTAGTCAAACACTCTGCTTGTGCTTATCTGATGAGGTCATAACAAGGCCGAAATATGCATATCCACAGCTAGTGGGGTTTGGCTTTATTGGCCTGAAATTATCCATTAAAATGACGAAACAAGTCATGGGCATTCAGAATCGCCTGCATCATCTGCATATATCCCATGTGCCTCTGATACAAGAGGTTTGGGAGGTCACTCAGTGGAAGCTTTAGCTTTGCTGGAGTTTTCATTTTGCTTTTACTGATTGGTTTTTCAGTGACATTCTCATTCATTGTTTTAGTTTATTCAGTTAGGGACCTCTTTGCTGACTCTAACATCTGTATTAGTTGCAACAGAGATATACCTTGGCCAAGAGCATCCACATTCATCTGGCTTAAGACAAGAGCTAAATGATAGCCCACATACCTATTTATTTATTTTTATTTATTAAACTTTTGTTAACCACATAAATGGGCTGGTCTGAGGATGCTTCTTAGCCATTACTCAGGTCACCAAGGGATAGAAAACACATAAAGAAATTGTATATATTTACATAATAAAATGGTAAACTGACAATAATAACAGAAATGGCATTTAGGTAACAAAGATACACAAATGTGCATATGATACATGCCACTGGGATACAGAATACACTGATATACATAATGCTTAGAAAAGCTGATAATGAAGATACATAACTACAACACCAGAGCTCAGTAGTTGCACCCACCACCATAACAAATGGAGGGAAAATGAACTACCTTAGTATGATGTTCATTAGCAAATGCACTCTCTTTAATGCAAATGACAGTTTTTCACTGATGGTACTATACTAAAGATGCTAAAAACAAGCACATACATATATGCACTTTCCTACCTGTCCAGTGACATTGTCACTGCAAATCACAGCAGAGGTGTCACTAACAGTACAGACAGTGAGCTGACGTGTACATCAAACTTTGTATCATGCAGTATGTATTACTTGTTACTTTTTATGAAATTGTCATGATTCTGTCATGTAACAATATAATATGTTTTACAGGGGTGATGAATTTTCTTATCTTTCTGTTATTTATAGAAACTTTGCATGCTTCCAGGTCACAGCTTGAACAAGCAGTCCATTATCTACAGAGCAAAGTGATTAATAAATGCAACCTTATGTGATGCATACAACTCTTCACTCAATGTCATATTAATTTTCACATTAGTGGATTCCATGGTAACATAAACTGTTCTACTTACCAAATGCTGTATTCTCTTAAGTTCTCTTGACAAAGGTTCTGTGAATTTCTTGTGAAGGTATGAACTTTTTTTAAATACAAGCTTCTTTGTGCCTCTTTAATTTTTGTCCTTACCCAGGTGAGTGTAACAAGATGTACCAATGTCAGTTATTTCCCCTTCAGTACAGGCATTTTAAAATAAGCTACAGGATTTCTCCTGCTTTTATGTCTAATGTATACTGTACTGATGTTCATCTTTACTTTACTGCCCCCTCTTTGTTTCTTTCTAGTAGACACATCTGCTGAAGTAGTCTAATAGCTATAGGACCATATGATAAAACAGTAAAAAGTACAGTTGAGTAAGTAAAATTTACGATAAGAGCAGATGTTCTAATACATCACTGTTTTGGAAGCTTAAGTTACAATAGCTCCTACCCCACTGCAACTGGACAGCTTCCAAAAGCTAAAGTGCAATATTTATATATAAGATTTAGGTATATGAGTTTAGAACAGTATCTGTTTGAGCTTAGTACTATCTGTATATACATCCTACCTTTATGCCTAGCCTCTAGCTAGATATTGGTATATCTGTTAATTACTATGTTTCATATTGTATGTATAGCTAATGTTTGCTGCAGCATGTATTATTTGCTATTGTATGTATATTCAACTGCTCTTCATGTACTCTGCTGCTCATTTATTGTTCTTTTCTCCCTAGGCCTCCACTGAAAAAGGACCTGTGTCCAGTTGGAATTTCCTGGTAAATAAATAAATAAATAAAGACACCTTCCATGGCCTCCAACTGTCAGGAGCTTGAGCAGAACTCCATAAAAAGACAGTTGGGGGCACAAACAGCTTCAGAGCATTTATTTGCCGGAAAAGGTGGCAAGACTCCCGAAGAACAATGCTGTGAAATAAACCAAACACTAGCAGTATAAAAGAATGAACAAATTACCACTTTCGCAACACCAAAAAATGTAAGCAAGAAAAAGGAGATGGAGGGACGGAAGGCTATGGCAACAGTAATTTATTAGAACATCTACTGTTATAGTAAATTTCACTTACATAACTCTACTATGTTCAAACATAGCTCATTGTTATAATAACTTAAGCTATATGGGTAGTCTACCACAGCTTAGGCAAGAAAAAGGAAAAAGGAAGGAGGCTAATAAAGTGGGAATCCAGAAGCCCCTGGAGAATGACCCTAACATAGTCTGTTCTTGACCTGGAAAAGGAATTCAGTTTGTACTGCTTTGTAAACATGTGCACAGTTGACTATGCTGCTATTTCTAGAATACTTCTTTCTTGAAAACCACCACAGAAGCTAAAGCCTCTGCGGAGTGGGCCCTAACCCAGCCTAGAAGTGGTTTGTTATGCTGAATATAACCATCAACAAGGTGACTGCACATAAGGCAGACAGAGGTTTTCAGCTTAAAAAATCAAGTCTAGATTGGTGCTACTTTTAAGATACTCTTAATAATAAAAAAAAACCAAAAAAAAAAAACCACGAAGCATCTGAGTGCCTTTGTCCATACAATTCAGGACTTCATCAGATTTCTGACAGGCACCAGCTAGAAATAATTTTTATTTACCCATATATGATTTTCTAGTATCAGCTTTCCTCATCACCTTTAGTACATGCTGCACGTCCTCACAAAAAAGGTGCCTAAAAGGCAAAAAAATTCTATCAACCAAGCAGTCAGCTGAAGAGTTTCTAGACTGGGATGTATTCAACTCCTCCGTCTTATGTGAGTAAATCCAGTCTGTAGGTAGGCTTGTGATAATTGCTCTTGGCCAAAATGAAAAGCAGGGAGAACCACTGTTGCCTTGACCAAAAGGAATCATCACCACAATTTCTGGAATCTTCCTGGATCTTTAGAAGAACCTTTGATATCAGTGAAAAGGGAGGAAAAGCATGCAGGAATATGCCTTTCCATGGGAACAAGCAAGATCTTCTAGGTCTGTTTGTAAGAGTCCTGGAGCAGAATTTCTATAGTTGTATGTTCTGTAGGGAGGCAAACAAATCTACTTGAGTTGTTCCTCACAGTTGAAGCAGTTCTTGGAAGAACTCATAATGAAGTTTTCATTCATGAAGGTCAGTCCTGGTCCTGCAACCAAGTTTTGCTCTGATGGAATGTATGAAGGTTGCAGAGTCAAACTGAGCTAAATTGCTACTTCCCAGGCTATCATAACAAGTCTGCAAAGGGGGTAAGATCTGGTATGCCCTGTTAGTTTATGTACCACATGACTGTAGCACTGTCTATGCATACATACAGAAATCCTGGAGACCAAATATGTTCAAGACTTTTAAAGTATTGATAACTGCCAACATTTCTGATCTTTATATGCTTCTGTCTGTCTCTCTACGGGAGTTGCATACACAGAGCTTTTATTTTTACCCCTTTTGGAACTGCTCCCCATATCAGGTCAGACGCACCTGTGGTGACTTACTGGGGCATGGGAGTACAAAGAGGAAATGGAAGACCTTACTTGGCAAGCTAACTGGTCCAGCCACTATTCACTCTCCCTCCTTACAAATCCCAGAACTGGGATTTGAAAGGACAAAGGGTGTAGACCCTGAGTCCAGACTGATCTGAGGAACCATTGTATTTTCCTCATGTGTAGTCTGGTCAGGGACAGCATGAGAATCATCAGTGCCATGCACTCAAGAATCCAGAAGGAACTCCCTTAAAGATGCATGGTTTTGACTGCCAAAACTCAGGAAGAACTGCTGAAACAAGCCTATTTTGTCTGGAGGAAGAAAGGTTCTTCCAAAAGCAGAGTCCAGTAAACACCCTAAGAAAATCATTCAGGGAGAAAGGATTAGAGAAGACTTCGGAAAGTATATTTGAAAACCCGGATTGAGTTAAATCTCCTGAACAGTTGCTAAAAATGTTTGACAGCTGAAAAACTTGAGTCTACAAAGATGAAACAGTTATCCAAATATGGAGAAATCTAAATGTCTTGAAGTTTGCAGTAAGAGTCATTTTGTGACTCTCCTTGGTGCTGTGGACAATCCAAAGGGTAAAACAGAGAACTGATAATGTAAGCCAGATACAGCAAGTCTTAAGAAGCATCTGAAATGCTCTACAATGGGGATGTGATGATAGGTGTCCTTTAGATCCAGCTTTACCATGAAAGCTAGGGGGATCAGAAGTACAAGAGACTGAAAAGATAACATCATGAGCTCTGGAATTTTGACAAAAAAGGTTTAGAAAAGAAAGATCTAATACAAGTCTCCAGGATCCTCCTGTTTTTTTTTTTGGAACTAGAAAAATTCTTGAATAAAAATCTTTGTCCAGGAGATCTATGACTCCCTGAGACATAATCTGTTGTAGGATGGGATGAAATAGAGAGAGTTGGTTCCCTGTAGAAGAGGGAATCCCTTTGAAAGGAGAAAGGCATTCCCACTGCTAAGTGTACCCCATTCAGTTGTATGAGACAATCGGATGCCACAAGGGGATGTGAAGTTTCAAAGATGTGGAAAAGAAGTCAGGGGAGGATTGGGGAACATCTTGGACAGGCATATTGTCATACTGACTGACTGAACTGTTTTTTAATTAGTAGAGGTTTTTCCTTCCTTTTTAGAACCTCCTTTCCATTGCTTTTTAAAATCATGTTTGATGGTTCTTGCTGCTTTTTGAAGAAGGGAGCTGAAGCTGCTTTTTGAAGAAGGGAGCTGAATGAGTTTACTACTTGTTCTGAAAAGAGTGAGCTGATAAATCTGAGACACTATATGAGTAAGTTTTTACCTTTCATCAAACCTTTTAAGCATCTCAGTTGCATAAGGGCCAAACAGAACCTGCTTATCCAAAGGAGAATTTTAATTCTCATATTTAACATAATAAGGAAGCTTCTGATAATGAAACAAGCAAATCTACACAAAACTGATCTAGAAGCAACTGCTCTGGCTGAAGAATCAGCAATATCACAAGCACACTTTAAAATATGTTTAGTGTTGTGAGAAACAGCTGTTGCAGAGGCATTTTATGAATTATTTACCTAAAAAGAAGGAACGTTAGCCATTAACATCTGTATGTTATCAAAAGATAACAATAAAAACTTTAATATATGACCTTGACAGTTTAAAATTCTGAAAGTTAAAGTACTAGAAGCATACATTTTCTTCTCAAACTTATCCAGTGTTTTGCCATCCTTGTCAGGGGGAAAGGGGTTAGCAGTTGTAGCCAGCTTAGCAGAAGCAGATTTGGATTAAAAAATAACTGTTGGATCTGATTAGAAAACAAGTACCTCTGTATCTGGGGTACCTTTTATAACTACGCAAGTGAATGGAGCAGGTAAAAACTTCACCCAAGCATATAAGTAAACTAGAA
Organism: Protopterus annectens; assembly: GCF_019279795.1. Lineage (NCBI taxonomy): Eukaryota > Metazoa > Chordata > Ceratodontiformes > Protopteridae > Protopterus > Protopterus annectens. The sequence goes on from NC_056745.1 coordinate 158,680,604, forward strand.
AAACACAGAAGCCGCTAGGAGGACAAACACTTTAATCATAAACAATAAGAGTAAAAAAATACAAAAAAAAAGATGAGTGCTTTCCCACCAACACACGGTGCTTCATCATATCTAAAAAGTTAAAAGCTAGGTGGATATAAATACATAAAAACAACCAATCAATATTTCAAACTCCTCAACATCAGTACAGGTTTTAGAGGGACACATTAATTTAACCCTTTATCTCTGTGTGCTGCTAGTCTAAGAATCCACTTAGTCTCAAGACGTTCGGTTAGGGCTTTGACATCACCCCCCCCCCCCCCCCCGTCTGTAACAAAAAAATCTCTCAAAAGCCATAAACACCTTCATTAACAGTATGTTTTGCTAAGTCATTCTTAATGTCCTGCCAAGTAATACTATAAAGGCGTTCTCTAATATAATCTCTAAAACACTTACTCATTTTTCCAACATAGTAACAGTTACAAACATGACAAATGGCAAGATATTATAAGTTCTAAGTACTGCAATTCACAAATAAATCAAATTCAAAGACCTTATGACTTATTGGATGCATATCAGTGTTAATATATCTACAAACATTACAACCATTACGTGGATATTTTCCTGTCTTCTTCTGTGCTGATTTATTCGAGTCATTCTTTATATTCAAAGATTTATAGCATAGCAAGGAGTTGCATTGTGTCTTTGTGGACTTAGAGAAAGCATGTGACAGGGTGCCTAGAGAGGAGTTGTGGTATTGTATGAGGAAGTCGGGAGTGGCAGACAAGTATGTAAGAGTGGTACAGGATACAGGATATGTACAAGGGTAGTGTGACATTGGTGAGGACTGTGGTGGGAGTGACAGATACGTTTAAGGTGGAGGTGGGATTACATCAAGGATCAGCTCTGAGCCCTTTCTTATTTGCAGTGGTGATGGATAGGTTGACAGATGAGATTAGACAGGAGGCCCTGTGGACTATGATGTTTGCAGATGACATTGTAATATGTAGTGAGAGTAGGGACCAGGTTGAGGAGACCCTGGAGAGGTGGAGATATGCTTTAGAGAGGAGAGGAATGAAGGTCAGCAGGGCTAAAACAGAATATATGTGTGTAAATGAGAGGGAGGGCAGAGGAATGGTGAGGATGCAGGGAGTAGAGTTGGTAAAGGTGGATGAGTTTAAGTATTTGGGATCAACAGTTCATAGTAATGGTGAGTGTGGAAGAGAGGTGAAGAAGAGAGTACAGACAGGGTGGAATGGGTGGAGAAGAGTGTCAGGAGTAATTTGTGGCAGACGGGTACCAATAAGAGTGAAAGGGAAGGTCTACAAGAGGGTAGTGAGACCAGCTATGTTATATGGGTTGGAGATGGTAGCATTGTCGAAAAGGCAGGAGTGAGAGCTGGATGTGGCAGAGTTAAAGATGTTAAGATTTGCACTGGGTGTGGCTAGGATGGACAGGATTAGGAATCAGTATATTAGAGGGTCAGCTCAGGTTGGACAGTTTGGAGACAAAGCAAGAGAGGCGATATTGCGTTGGTTTGGACATGTGCTGAGGAGGGATGCTGGGTATATTGGGAAAAGGATGCTAAGGATGGAGCTGCCAGGTAAGAGGAAAAGAGGAAGGCCTAAGATGAGGTTTATGGATGTGGTGAGAGAGGACATGCAGGCGGTTGGTGTGAAAGAGCATGATGCAGAGGACAGGAAGAAATGGAAACAGATGATCCGCTGTGGCGACCTCTAACAGGAACAGCCGAAAGAAGATGATGATGATGATAGCATAGCATTCTTTTCAAAGAAGAAGCATTCTTAAAATCAAAATGCAGCTCAATATCAAGTATATCTCTACATCTAATTGGCAATGAGAGAATCAGTACGTTTTTAAAGAATGTAATCCATTTCATCAATTTATTTTGCATTATGGATGTTTTGTCAATGATGCTTTTCTTGTATAGTCGGGATCAGCTGAGCAGTTGTATCAGTCTGTTGATTACTTAAATGGGACGACTGATTTTGTCAGATTTACTTATAGTTGTTCCATGAGTATGATTGATTTATTAGATGTTTCTGCCTGTAATTCTGTTGATGGGTTTGATACAAAGCTTTATAAGAAACCCTGTAAGGTTAATAACAAGTAGCATGCAAGGAGTATAACAGGGTTAGGAATAATGCAACGAAGGGTCAATTTTTTTAGGAATGCCCGATTCCATATTAAGGATAGTGATATATATAATGCTTTTGATGAATTGGCAAATCATTTTTGAAAGAAAGGGCATTCTGAATCAGATATTTCTCAAATGCAGAATGATTTTACTGCTTGTGGACTTGATAAAGATAGACCGTATTTTGATGTTACTAACAGAGACCCTGTTGGTTGTAACAAAGTTCAAAATAATGAACTTAAAACGTGTCTGACTTATTCATGTGATGTAGCCCCTGTGTGTGAGATTATTAGGAAACATTGGCGCCTTTTGATGTCTCATGCCAGACATAGAGATATACTTGATATTGAGCCGCATTTTGCTTTTAAGAATGCTTCTTCTTTGAAAAGCAGGCTATGCTATAAACCTTTGAATACAAAGAATGACTCGAATAAATCAGCACAGAAGAAGAAAAGAACATATGCATGCAATGGTTGTAATGTTTGTAGATATATTAGCATTGATAGCTTCTTTATGCATCCATTTAGTTGTAAGGTCTTTGAATTTGATTTATTTGCAAATTGCAGTACACAGAACTTGGTATAGTTTGCCGTTTGTCAAGTTTGTAACTGTTACTATGTAGGAAAAATTAATAAGTGTTTTAGAGACCGTATTAGAGAATGAGAAGTTATGTACCTACCATAACATTCCATGTTAGTTGTCTTCTTCTCGCCCTCTTTCTTGCTGGATGGGTTCGGAGCCGATCCTAGGCTCCGACTCGGCCAATACTAAAGCTCGAGAGCTATTTCCACCGGCTCGAGGCTCCCCTATATCCCACAATGCTAGGCGGTAACTACTCAGATCTCGTTTGATAGCTAAAACCATAGCAGTTCTAGTCTCCATAGGATGGAGAAGAGAGAAAGACCCACCTCTATATAAACCTGTATGTAAACTACCACAAACAGAAAAAGGGAGAATAGAGGTGGTTGAACATGTGGGAAGGAAGCCCCAATGGAAGATCCCAAAAGATCCTATCGGTCTGTCCAGGCTGGGGGGAAGGAGGGTGGGATGCAAGAAAGAAGGCGAGAAGAAGACAACTAACATGGAACATTATGGTAGGTACATAACTTCTCAATGTTAAGTTGTCAATCTTGCCTTTATTCTTGCTGGATGGGACAGCGTCCCTAGCACCTTACCCCAGGTGGCTTATCGGAACAGACTCTTGAGAACGGTGGAACCAAAGTTGGCACGGTTTCTGGAGGCCATATCCAATTTGTAATGCGAGATAAAGGTATGAGGTGAAGCCCATGTGGCTGCTGCACAGATGGAATCTATTGGTAGCCTGTCCTGAAAAGCTACAGATGTAGCTAATGCCCTGGTTGAATGAGCTCTAGGTCTTGAAGGCAGCTTTTGATGTCTGATTTCATAGATGAAGTTAATTATAGAGGTAAGCCATCTTGAAAGGGACACTTTAGAAACTGGAAGGCCCATTTTTCCTTCCGCATAAGACAGGAAGAGCTGGTCAGATTTCTTGAACTGTTTAGTCCTGTCTAAATAATATCGAAGTTGGCGATGAACATCTAGAAAATGTAACTTTTGTTCCGACCTGTTGTAATAATCAGGGAAGAAGACAGGGAGATTGATAGTCTGGTTTAGATTTGCCTCAGAGGAAACCTTAGGCAAGAAGGACGGATTAGTCCGGAGGGACACCCTGTCTTTATGGTATGGAGGACGACTGCAAAGAGCATGAAGTTCAGATACCCTTCTAGCTGATGTTATGGCTACTAGAAAAAGGGTTTTCCATGAGAGCAACTTGAGAGGGCATGAAGCCGCAGGTTCAAAGGGGGGGAGAATCGAGGACGCTAGGACCAAATTCAAGTCCCACTGAGGTGGGGGATCTTTGATTGGGGGCTTGAGCAAAAAGATACCTCTTAGAAAGACTTTGCAAAGTTTATGGGACATGATACTGGAGTCCGAGACACCTACATGAAAGTTAGATATAGCAGCTAGTTGTACTCTAATGGTAGATGAGGAAGAGCCTAAATGAAAGAGCTCTGCCAGGAAGTCTAGGATAGACTGGATAGGTGTGGTGAAGGGGTCAAAGTTTTTAGATGCTGCCCAGAAGGAAAAATATTTCCACTTACTATTGTAAATCCTTCTGGTAGAAGACTTGTGAGAGGCTATCAGGATGTTACGGACCGAATGAGAAATTAAAGGAAGCCTGGCTAGGGTAGGAATCGGAGAAACCACGCTGTGAGGTTGAGAGATTGGAGGGAGTGGTGCAGCTGGCCCGACTGATGGGTCAAAAGATCTGGCACTGGGTCCAGATGCCAAGGCTGCTCCAAGAGGTAATGATGCAGAAATGGAAACCATATCTGTTGAGGCCAGTAAGGGGCAATGAGGATCATAGTGACTCTCAAGGTGATAGCTTTCTGAATTAATTGAGAGATCAGTGGAAAAGGGGGGAAAGCATACAGAAGTCCCTGGGGCCAATCGTGGACTAGCGCGTCTCTGGTGGGTTGGCCTGGTAGAGGGAAGAGGGTGAAGAAATCGTGACACTTGCTGTTTTCGGGAGTAGCAAAAAGATCACAGCAAGGCCGGCCCCATCTTTGAAAGATTTCTTCCAGCACTGATTTTTTTAGAGACCACTCGTGAGGCATGAGAATAGCCCTGCTCAACTTGTCCGCAATCACATTGGACTTCCTGGGAATGTGCGTTGCTATCAGAAACCACTGAGAAGAGATCGCCCACTGCCAAAGTCTGAGTGCCTCTCAACATAAGGGATAGGACTTGGTTCCACCCTGTTTGTTGATGTACCACACTACGGACATGTTGTCCGTCTGAATTGCAATAGTCCCTGTGAGAAGAGAGTTCTGAAGGGCTTGCAACGCTAAAAGCACTGCTCTCATCTCTAAGACATTTATGTGCAAGTGGCACTCGAAAGATTGCCACGTGTCCTGGACTGTCCTGCCCTGATAATGCCCCCCCCCCCGATCAGGGAGGTGTCTGTTGTCACCGTGGCGATTGGGGGGGGAGGGATGAAGGGTCTGCCCTGAAGAACTTGAGGTGATGTCATCCACCAAGACAGGTGATTCTTGCATGACTGGGTTAGCAGAATGCTGTGAGATATTGGGAGCTGTTGGAAGGACCATTGAGAAAACAGCATCCACTGGAGGATCCTTATGTGAAAACGAGCTAGGGGAAGAAGTGTAATGCCACCATGAGTCCTAATACCTTCAAGACTACCCTGGCTTTGATCTTGTTGCATTGAAGCAGAAGGTAAACGTGTTTGCGGATATCTGATACTCTTTGCTCTGTCAGTCTGGCAGAAAGATGAACTGTGTCTAAGGTGGCGCCTATAAAGGTAATAGACTGACAAGGCGACAAGGCAGATTTTTCAAAATTTACTGAAATGCCTAGAGCTTGGCAAGTTTGAATGGTGAAGTCTCTGGATAGAAGAAGTTGACGCCTGGTGGTGGTGGTAAGGAGCCAGTCGTCTAAATATGGAAACACCTGGAATCCTTGACATCTCAGGTGAGCCGCGACCACTGCCATACATTTGGTGAACACTCGGGGGGGATGTAGTGAGACCAAAGGGCAGGGCTCTGAACTGGTAGTGACTGGCTCCCAGCCTGAAGCGGAGAAACCTCCTGGAGCGTCTGTGCATTTTGATATGGTAGTACGCATCCTGAAGGTCTATTGAGCACATCCAATTGTCCTGACCCAAGAAGGGTAGAATGGAATGTAGCGTGACCATCCGGAATTTTGTTTTCTTCACATACTTGTTTAGCCTGCTGAGATCCATTATTGGTCTCCAGTCCCCTGTCTTTTTTGGTACCGAAAAGAATTTGGAGTAGATTCTGGATCCTTGCTGGTCTGCTGGGACTGGCTGGATAGCTCTTTTTGACAGCAGCTTTGATATTTCTAACGCTGCTTGTTCCCTTAGACTGGGTGGAACGTCTGGAAGGGATCCTTTGGGTTGAGATGGGATGTGAATAAAGGGGATTTTGTAACCCTCGGATATAATCGACTGTACCCATTTGTCTTGAGTGAGGGAAAGCCAGGCTTCTGGGTACAGTGATAATCTTCCCCTGATTGCCTCCAAAGGTGGACAGCCGGGCAGCTCCTCAGGGATGCTGAAAGGGTTTATCAGAGAGAGTCTCTCTGCTACCCTGGTTTTACGGACCACCTCTGCCCCTAGGGCGGCGTCTATTATTGTTTCCCCCTCTGCCTCTAGAGGGGAACCGACTTTGTGCTTCAGATGAGACTCCTTGTGGTTTGCGGAACCACATTTTTCCCCCCTTCTGACCTTTGGGATAAGGTCTGGAAGGGGTAGAAAAACAGACTCCCATGACAGAGAGAGTCTTACCTTCCTGCTCGCACCTAGTTAATGTATCCTTCACCTGAGGTCCAAACAACGTTGAGCCATCAAAGGGGGAATTGGTAAAGGACGCCTTGAAAGGGTTTGCAAAATTGCAAAGCCACATCCAGGCGTGGCATCGTAAAGCTACACTTGTGCCTGCGGCTCTACTCGCCCCATCGGCCGCATATGAGATAAGCCGCATGGAGGAGTTGACAATCGAATTCAGGGTTGCCAACTGGGAGTTCATTTTGTCTTGGAACCTGCATAGCATCACCCATATCTTTGAGTAAATCCCTCTGGAGACGGGTGAAGTGACACAAGTAGTTCAGCGACCGCATGGCAAAGGTCGCTGAGGAAAACATCCACTTACCATACCTGTCCATGGTCCTAGACTCCTTATTAGGAGGATGGACAGGTACGGAAGGATCAGCTAATTCCTTCTTAGTGGCTGCAGCCACCACCATGGCATCAACAGGGATGCCTTTAGATAAGAACTGTTTCTCTTTTGGGGCTGTAATAAATTTAGACGGCCTCCTTGGGGGTAAGTTCCACTGAATCAGGGGCCATCCATGCCTTCCTTGCCACCACTTCCATGAGGGGGTCAAAGGGAGGAGACACCCAGGAGGTGGAAGGGCGAGAGCCACACGCCTCAAGGTAGACCGACTCATCCTCTGAAGGGTTAAGGGCGGGCCAGTTCCCCCCTCTGTTTAAGGATTTCAAGGATGTCAGCAAAAGAGACATCCTCAGAGGGGGACCGAGGGGAACCCTCAGATTCCTCCAAGTCGGTGTCTGAGGTGATAGACTCAGGGGAGTTAATGTGCTTCCTCTTGCACTGTCTCTTCCGAGGGAGTTCCCCTGCCGGATCAGGAGAAGCCTCGGAAGAAGAGGATATTCCCAATGGGGAAACCAGAGGGGTTGGCTCTCTATGGTCTGGTACGAGGGGGTGGGTAGAAACCACTGCAGGCACTGAAGAGGGAGGAGCTGACGGAGCCGACCGTGGAGTAGACACGGGGCCTAGCACGCTCCGCATGACCTCAAAGGCACCCCGATCAGCCAAGGCTGAAGGTCCCCGCTCCGAGGAGACAAGGACCCCCCCGGCACCGACAGGGACGGCTCGAAGGCCGATGTCGGAGCCGAACTCACCAGCGCCGACACTCCGACAGGGAGAACGGGGTCGGACAACGGTCCGATGCCACTCGCCCCCTCGGAGCCGAAGAGGGAAGCCCGGCGCCGAGATCCCTCCAAAGAGGAAATCAGAGCAGACGAAGGAGCCGAAAGGGAGGGCATCGGCTCCGACGCACCAACAGCCATGGCTCCGACGAGCCCCAGCTCCGAACTCAAAGGAGTCAGAGGAAGAACAGAAGAAGGGATGGGAATAGCCGCTGAATGTTGAGTAGGGCTATGCAGCATTTGGGCCAGTGCCTCGGACTTGAGAAGTCTACTCACCACCCTCTGTAAGTCATGGTCGGACAGCCTGGAGGACCGAGAGGAATGGGACCTGTGGCTCTACTCCAACAGAAGAGGGGATCCCGGGGCTGAGTGGATGGAGCAGATGGAAGGGGACCTCAACCTCTTCTTAGAAGGTGGCTCCGATAAAACTATCGGAGCCGAATGAGTCATAGCACCCTCAGCTCCGGCCGGAGCTGACGTAACAGTTTGAGCCTTCAAAACATCGACTCCAGCCAGAGCCGATGTCGAAGTAGTCTTTATGCTCCCAGTGGACGGCTGTGAAGCTGGAGCCGACGGCCTGGAAGTCTTTGAAGGCTTCCCCGACGCAAACTGGGTCGGGGGGCCTTCAGGCTTTAATAAGCCTCGAAGAATAAGTTTATTCTTGCGTTCCTGCAGGACTCTCGGGCTGAATGCATGGCAAACAGCACAGGAGTCCTGCAGGTGCAAAGGTCCCAGGCAATATACACAAGAAGTGTGACCATCTGTCAGAGACATTTTCTGACAGCACAAGTCACACGTCTTGAAGTCTGAGACCTTGGAGTCTTTCGACATCCCAGAAAAGTGACTGTATACACAAATTAGACACAGACACAAAACCAGACACACCCTTTAACCAAAAAGGAAAAACAAATCACACTGAATGACAAAGGGAAAAAAGGGGGAGTGGGCCAAAGGCCTAGAACTTAAAAGGGAATAAAAACGAGGGAGGACCCGATTTAAACTAGAAGGATATACAGTACTATAAAACTAACTAAACAAAAAGGATAGGGGTAGTTATTTTAATTTTCTAACTAGAAAATCTCACTAACCTGCCAGAGCCGGTAGAAGAAAGCACCTCGCAGCTAAGCGGCAAACGAGATCTGAGTAGTTACCGCCTAGCATTGTGGGATATAGGGGAGCCTCGAGCCGGTGGAAATAGCTCTTGAGCTTTAGTATTGGCCGAGTCGGAGCCAAGGATCGGCTCCGAACCCATCCAGCAAGAATGAAGGCGAGATTGACAACTTAACATCACCTATTAATAGGCAGGACATTAAGAATACCTTAGCAAAACATATTGTTACTGAAGGTGTTGAACACAATTTTAAGTTTATACCCATTGAGAGATTTTTTTGTTACAGAGGGGGCGATGTCAAAGCCCTAACTGAACGTCTTAAGACTAAGTGGATTCTTAGACTAGCGGCACACAGAGATAAAGGGTTATATGAATTTATCTCTCTAAAATCTGTGCTGAGGTTGAGGAGTTTGAAACGTTGATTGGTTATTTTTATGTATTTATATCCACTTGGCTTTTAACTTTTTAGAGCTGATGAACCACCGTGCATTGCTTCGAAAGAGCTTATCTTTTATTTTTGTATTTTTGTACTCTTATTGTTTTATTGTTAAAGTGTTTGTCCTCCTACCGGCTTCTGTGTTTTTTTAGTTTACCTTTTATAACTTGTCATACTTCCTGGGGGCAGGAGGCTGATCATCAGCTATGGCAGAAGCAGTGAGAAAAGGATTCTCTATGGCAGGGAAGTAAAGAGAGATAGCCATAGCTTCTGGCATTTCTAAATGTAATAATTCCTAATACATTTTTGTGCACAGATACTTTATTCTGGTTCCACTAAAAAAACTCTTTCATCTTAGTCAAAGTGTCAGAAAAACTCTCTTCCGAAGGGACAGCTGATGAAATACTTTTCTCAGAATAATATAATTTTGACTGAGAAGTTCCTGACGTACAACCACCTCCCTGCAATATATATGCTCTTCTGACTGAACTTCCCTGTCAGAAAGAGGAGGAACTCTTTTCCTTTTTTTCCTTGAAGAGTGACAGGCAAAGAAAAAGTGTTTTTAAAAAGTTAATGGCAAAATCTAGTAAGTCTGCCTTGTCCATAGAAATAGAAACATGAGTCTGAAAGTTGTTTCTCACTAAGCACTCTCTCCCTGAAAACAAACAAATTCATATTAGGCACTGGTCCCAGCTTCCACCTGCCCTTCCAAGCCCAATGAAGATCCTTCACCTGCCCCTCCCACTCAGTATGACAAAGGTGTCTCTCTCTTGCCTGCCAAGGCATCCCTACAGGTGTAGAGGATGGAATGTGGCTATCCAAAGGTCTTTGGTGGTTGAAAAAGCTACACTAACAGAGCTGTGGGAAAAAAATGGGTGGTCTAACACCATATAGCACACTTCTATAAAAACTTAAACGTTCAAGTACTCCACCACAACAGTTAAAACATACCTAAACTTACAAGTGAAAATAACCTGGCTAAGCCTCTGGCTTTAAGTATAGGTTTAATGGAAACCACATCATTAAGCCCAGCTCCCTTGTCTGCCCTAAGTCTTAGAATCCATCTCAGTTCTGCCCCCTCAGTGTCCAGCCTTAACTGTTGTGATGGAGTTTAAGTTTTTATAGAAGTGTGCTATGTCTTTAAAGACATTTTGAATGATGATGTCACCAATGAATGGGGGGGGGTATGTTTCATTGGATGTTTTAATTTGCAATGTTTTATAAGTGGACATTGAATACTTGTATGTTATTAAGGTCTGAAGAAGCCACGCTGATGTGGTGAAAGCGCTTACCTACCTAAATAAAGTACAATTTGGTTAATTTTATATGCTCACTGTGCTTCGTTTTGCCTGTACGTATTTGATATTATCAAAGAAGTCCAGTAGGCTTAGTAAGCAAGATCTACCCCTGACAAAAACAAACTGGGTCAGTTGAAGAGTGCTGAAGGTCACCTATGTCCCTGTGGATAAGGTCCATGATGATTCTTTCCATAGCCTTGGAGATGATCCTGGTTAGGATTATGGGTCAATAGTTCCCAGGGTCAGTTCATGGATGTGTAGGCATGTTCAACCGTGAAGACAGTTCTAGTTCTGCATGTTACCAAATTGATGTGCGTTGCATATCACACAACATTTGATATTAATTTGTGTAGTGTAGCTGATACATTTGTGAACATATACTGAGACACCAGGGTTGCAGTGTATGAGGGAGACCACACATGGCTGCATTGTAAATATGTGACATTCTGTAAAGTTTCCATGTATTTTCATGGCATAAAGAGTAAATGGACAGTAAACAGCAATAATACATGTTAATATTTACTTTGCATAGCACAGCTGTGAGCAGTGAGTTTGCAAAATGGCTGGCAAAATGTTTGCTCATGCAAAATACACATTTCCATTATCTTCATTGTTTGCACGTAGTTAAGCAGTGCAGAAACACGAGCCGTACTGCTAAAAGTCTGAGAGTTAGTACTGAGTTTATGAAAACACCTGCTGCTTATTTGAATCTGTGGCAGCAGGTGTAAATGTATTAACACATTTATTTTTGAGCCCAAATTATACTGGGTTCGAATCCAGGTGTATCTAATACTTTTAAATAAATAGTGATAATGCAATGACATTAATTCTATAAACTTCATGTGTTGCTGTGTGTTGGCATAGCACAGCAGGTTTAAGCGGCATTGTGCAGAGGTAACACCAGCATTGTAGGCCCGCTCACCATCATTTGGCAATGGTGAGCAATGCCAAACTCCACACAAACATGCAGGCCAAAAAATGAAGGGATCCATTGCTTTTACTGGTACTTATGTGTGTTGTACGTGATTCTATGTTTTGACCAGATTATAGGTGCTAAAATGGGGTAGACGGGCAACTAGTAAAATGGGGGGCAAGTGGGAGGGTCAAAGGGAAATACAGGAATATGCAGGAGGGAGGAAAGTAAGAACCATAGCTATCCAGTTCTTCAACAATGTTGTTGTGTCTTTCGGCTTTTCCCGGTTAGGGGTCGCCACAGCGGAACTCCGGTCTGCTAATGATTGGCAGTAGATTTTTACATGCCGAGTTGCCGGCCCTGACGCACAACCTTCAACAAAGGTACGCCCATTCACACGTCTCCACACAGAAGAAGCTCTAGCTGAGAATCGAACAGGACAATGTTTTACTGTGAGGCGACAAAGCTACCACAGCACCACCACCGCTGAAAATATGTGCAGAATATTAGCTGAAACTGGACTGTCACCTCAAGAGAGAGGTGTGACAACAATGTAATCATGTTGTATAGCCAACTGGACCAAATCAAGTGTGTCAAGAAGACATATGTGCAAAATGGAGAGCTATGTATGGGATGATATTTTTTTTTTTGTGGGGCACGTGCCCATTTTTTTTTAATTCAGTAAGAGAAGAATGCTGGGTAAGGGATGTAGGTATTTCCGGTTCAGGTAAGTTTGGTAGATAATGAAGAAAATGCAAACAAGACAAACAAGACAAGACACAGGGATGGTGAGGGAAACAAAAGGTTGGGGGACAACATGATTGGGGTGAGGAAGGGGACAACACAGGCTCATACCTGTCAAACAAGGAGACAGTGAGAATCAAGTCTTCACCCACTGGACTGTCATCACTGTCCTCTTACTCTGCTGGTGGGTGGAGTGCTTGACATATTTTCCTCCTACATACCATGAGGGAAAGCAGCCTCTCCCTCCAGCATAGGCATACACCAATGGTGCAGTGCACAACTCTATGCACCAACCCTGGCATCTCCCGGTGGGTGATGAAATCCCCACCTCCATCACTGCTCCCAGAAGGTATCACAGCACCAGCTGCCAGGGCAGTACTACCTGAGGGGGCAGGTAGTGCAGGGGCAGGAGAGGCAGTGCTGCCAGGTTGGGTCCCAGATGTGCTAGGCATTGGTGCTGTAGCCTTTGGAGTGGGGGTTGATCCACTGGGGCTGGCCTACCTCACTGTGCTGTGTAGCATTTATTGATTTTGGTACACATGGATGACATGGAGCCAATCTGATGACACATAATAGGAAATAAAAAAAAGAGAGATAAGGGTTGGGGTGACAGGATAAAAAGAGATAAAATTAGTACCATTATATGTGACATACAATGCATTAACACAATTATACAACTATTTTATCTTAAGTATTACATTTCAGTATATGTCCTAACAAATACACACTAAAAATACAGATTGCTGAAAGTAATCCTTGAATTGTGCATATACTGCACATATGTGTGTTCCAATTATAAAGATTACTTTTAACAGCACGGCATTTATGCCACCTGTATACAGCTTAATTTAATAGAAATACTATTAAAGAAATGCAGTATTATATAGTTGTAATTTGTCGTATTTGAACGCACAACCTCTGACTACAGTCTTATATTTGTCTCCTAAAGTTGGTTTGTGCTACAGACTAATGCATGTGAACTTGCTTTTACAGTTAGGATATGCATGCTCAATTTGCTACAAATGTATAAAAAATCTATCTTTAACTTTTAAAGCTACAATAATATTTCTCTTGAGCTGCATACATACTACTTGCTTCCCTCAGTGTCTCCACTTGAGCAGCTTTAGCCCATCTATTGAACTCAAGTTTGGCATTAGCTGGGGAAAGAACAGAATAGCATTATTCATACCAGTCTTGCCTATATTTAGCTTTCTAAGTATTACAAATACTATCTTATTATCATACTTACACAGCTGTGGGATGTCTGCAGTTTCAAATTTAGTCAACTAACTGCTGAGGGTATCCCTTTTGTGCCTTTGTAGGCCATTAAAATGATGTCTACACTGTCCTCCTCTGCTTGGGATGCCAGTAGCACTGGATACAGCATGAGCCAAACTATTCCACACCTCAGACTTGTACTGGGAGCCAGAATAGTCCCCCTGCAGAAGCCTTTGGTTGTGGTGTTTTAAAGGAGTCCAGTACATATTCTGGCCTCCTGGACACCCCACCTCTGTGCCCTAAACTGAGCAGCTTTCCCATTAACTCCAGACAAGTCTAACACCAGAACTAGAAAAATGGCAATTAATGCTTTCCCGCCAATTCCAGTTATCGCATTTACTGGTAATGTGCAAACCAGAGCAATGATGCTAACTGCATTTGCTCGATGTTAAGCAAACCGCAGCAGTGCCAAGCAGGGATGAAATAAATATTTGAAATAGGACGGTCAATCTGACACTTGACTTTAGTTTGAGGGGTATCTGCTGATGTAGCTTGGAAATATATACTGGAAATTAGAAAGTAACTGTTAGGTGAATTAAGTTTGTAGACATGCACTGGGAGGATAAATGTCATGACCTGACACATTTGTTTTTGAATTTATACACTGATAAAATGGAATTCTGAAATGTAGGATTCAAACCTAGGCATATGGGACAAAACATTTTCTTCCACAGAGTTGATTTTCCATCTGTACCATAGAAGAAGTGCTGCTCAGACATAGTCAGGAATCATTCATAAATACAACTGACAGTTTTTTTGTGCTACACATGTATATGTGTGACCTAACAAGGTTCTTATATATAAATCCCGTTGTGTACGTGTGCTATGTAATTGTGAAGGCCATGCAAGTCCAGATAGCAGAATTATACTTACATAACTATAGTAAACAGTATACCCTCAATCATACATATGAAAACACAGTAAGGGTGTATTTACCCTCATACATATAATTCACATCAGCTCCACTATCTGAAGTGTTATAAATGAGAATGAATACTGTATTAGAGCCCAGGACCATGTGTATGGCAGTCCTACACTTACACCTGTTACCACAAGAATTGTGAAATAACACTTGCCTATGTTTCAGTTCATTGTTATAAAGTGCACTGTCACAACAGTAAAAATAGGTTGCATACCCTATACTAGAACCTAGGACCATCTGTACTCCAGCCCTACATTTACACCTGCTGCCGTAGGACTAGTTACATGACATTTCCATAATTTCCTACTCATTCTTCAGTTGTCTGTGTTAACCACTATGCCACACAGCTTAACATGTCTGCGCAGTACCCAACAGAATAAATTCAATGCATCTGTTTTTAATTATTATCTATCTGCAGGTGTTTGGGAACCTTGCTAACCACCAGTGTTGTTTGATGGAAAGCAAAAATTGCAACAATGTATTGTTTTTGACCTTTGCACTTTTTACAGACACCCTGTCAGCAGGTATTCTGCAGGTGTTCTGTCTGCTTCCTGTTTGGTTCACTAGTCACTGCTAAGTGTTATACAAATGAGATAAGCACAGCCAAACCTGACATTCATTTTCTCTGTTTCCCTTGTTTGCGCTAAGCCTTGCACTGCACATACACTGGCAAAAATAAAACTAAAAGGGAAAAGTAGTAGAAATAAGGAAAAACAATCTATGAAATAAACACTACAAAATGTTTGTTAGTACACATGACATATTTCTACATAGGTCTGCATCTGAACTCTCACTCCAATGAAGCTTCAGAACATAGTAAGGATGCCTTAGCCCTCTTTGCCACACAAACAGCTTTGCAGCAGGGAACTGAAATCATTATGCATACAACTAAATGCAACATCACCCACAGTACTAAGAAACCACATAGTTATTTGTACATGTATTAATTTTGGATGTAGTGCACTGAATGATCACACAACCATTGATGACCATTGCTTTCAAAGATGCAGCTCTGCCTTACCTCTATGTGTTTGTTGCGCATTCTTGTCTTATCTGACCAGTAATCTGAGACATGCAGTCTGTAAGCCATTCTATATCACAGTCCTTAAAATGTGTGAGGATAATAAATGGCAATAATATAGAGTTGGCAACAAATGAAGGGGAGGTTGGATGTTACTAAACAGAACATGTGAATTGCTGCTTACTTACATTTCCAACCTTGATAAAAGTACTTCTATACCCTTTGTAAAACTAATCTGACACACCCACTGGAGGTAGGGCAGTCTCCATTGCTGTTGTTTTCCTTCTCCCTACCAGTAATCATTCACAGTTGCAATCCATTAGCAACAAATACTAAGTGAGTGCCTGCACTACATTTACATGTGCTACATGGAGCCTAATATTTGGGATTCAGCAATTCTCACACCTCATTTGCATATTCACTGTGCTAATAGCCCTGAATCTACACCATAAAAAGGCAACCGTGTAGTTAATGAACCTGAAGGTGAGGAGACTTGTTTATGCGGAAAACACAGAAGAGGTTTTTACTTAGGGATATATCTGCAAAGAGGACTACAGAACTGAAGAAGGTATGTTTGCATTTTTCAGCTATATACTGCAAATGCTGAAATGTCAGTAAGAAAAATCTGTTTCATATTTATATATACTAATTAGCAAATGCTAATGTTATCTGTATGCATTACTTACAAATGTACTGATGGCATGGGCATGTTTGACAGGGCATTTCACAGGTATACATGATTGGCAATAGCTTAAAATGGAATGTTCTGTGTTATATCTGTACATGTTTCAGGGATAGTTCATTTACTAGCACTATTAGTATTTCACTGATGGTTTGTTGGCAAATTGTGTCAATTTCCTGTTCTTTTGGGGGTGGGGAGCAAAGCTGCATTTCTGTTTTGACACAAACAAGGATATGTTGCTTTTGTTACTTTCCCTTGTTCTGCATCCAGCCTTGCTTTGTATGTGAATGTTAATATTTTACAACCAGACCATTCCTGTTGCTCACATTTCAAATATCTAGACTGTTTTATGTTTCTCCAGTGGGTAATACATAAACGCTGCATTTTCTGTTTTATCTGGGAACAGATATTTTTTAGTTATGTGATACTTATGTATATCATCCTTCTGTTGTGTTTTAGGACACCTAGGACTATGGCACCCAACCATCTCAGTCCCTGAAAACCACCCTTCAGTGACCCTGAGAATCAGGCCATTGTGGAAGCTTTTAGACAACATTCTGCCTTTCTGCTTGAGAGGGAATGTGGAGATATGTCAGGCAGAATGCAAATTTGCCAGCAGATAGTTGCAGATGTGAATTCAGTAAGTGGCCACAGCAGGACATATAATCAGGTACCCCATAGGGCCACTTACATGATTTCATCTGCATGGAGGATAGCAGCTGCAGTGGCCCATGGATGGAAGGGTACCAGGGGCCTGCAACAGAGCCACCACTAATAGCAAATGAAGAGCTCCTGTCCTCTGTCAGGGATTCAGACAGCTCCCAGGAAAGTGCAGAACAGCATGTTCTTGGCACTGGGGATACTGTTTCAGGGACAGCAACTATGATCCAGGAGGAGCTTCCAGGTTGGCTTATGTATCTCAATTGTTAAATACTCTTGTATAGTAAAATATTTATATCAATATGTTAGTTCCGTTTAACAGGAAAGTGGTTGGGGAGATTGTAGACTGCTACAGTTAATGCATTTTGATTGATTGCACATGGGCTTAGGTTAGACTTATCATCCAAGTTCTTGTTGAAAGTATAGTTATGGACATATAAAGGGAAAAGATTTACCCCCTGTGTTACTGCTAATTGTGATGTTGTCCTCACCTTTTGCTTAACTTCTTCCAGGACCATCCAGCATAGGGAGCCTGCAATCATCTGCACATGGTAAGGCAAACATTTTATGTCAGTACTGAGGAGCAGTTCAAGCAAAGATCGGTATGCAAGTAAAGGTCAGTCAATACGGACAAAAATATATATCCACTATCCAAAACGCATTTGACACACCACAGCAGAAACTATAAAAAACAGTAAACGTTAATAGAAATAAAAATAAGGCGAAAGCTTTTGCGGTACTAAACACCACTTCTTCAGACCAATAAAACACAGAATTATAACACACCCACATTGAAAACTGAAGACAATCAACTAAAAGTAAGAAAATAAAAAGTGTTGTTTTCATTCATAAAAAGCTACAACCATGAATCTAGTGGTCAATCAAATTAATGTCCCAATCCATGAGTCTTTAGTCCAGATTTAATAGAAAGGGCTTCTTTCAAACCTGAACATTGTACTATTCCAATAATTTACCCTTTTTTGGTCAGCATAGATTTCAGCCTATGGCACATACACACAAATTAAAGCAACAGCAGCCCCTAGCATTGTTTCTGTGTAGACTCCTTTCTGTGGCTGTATTCCAACAGGTTCTGGAATTCACACAAAAAAACAGCACTGAGTCTACATGATTGCTTTATAGCTTGTTGAATAGCTCCTCCATCTTGGATTGGTTGATTAGCATACAATTCAGCTGCTTATGCTGCAATTAGCATCTTGGTACCTCACTTTTCAATACTATGTATACAGATTAATGCCCTCCTTCTAACCACCTTTGACACTCAAGGAAACTGCACTAATATCCTAGACACTGTAAAATCTTACACATAAATAAGGGTGTACTGAAAACAGCACAGTACCACCACTTAACATCAGTGAATCTGAAAGTGCCCACATCTAGGCTTAGAAGGAAAAATGAAACTGCAGATATTTTGATAGAAGGTGGACTTGTGCAGTAAGATCCATGACCAGGAAGGGGAATATTCCTGAACAAGTCCTTCTGTAGATCAGGAGATAGGTGTTGAGGTAAAAGAGTTATTAGTTAACAGTGATAATGTGAATGTATGGGCTACCATCCCTACAAAGGTACAGAAATGTGCTACAAAAACTGATATCTAGCATTACATTGACCTCATTTTGCAGGAAAGCATACATTTTTATAGATGGGGTGAGAAAGGGAATGAAATTATGCATCAGCAGGAATAAACAAGTGTGCCTGTATGAAAGCAACCAGGTTGCCTAATGAGAGATGTGAAACAAGTTATCGGTGAAGAACAGAAAGGAAAGAAAGGCGAGAAGTATATGAAGCAGAGGAAAAAACATACAAAGAGGCCACAAACAGTTAGCAAAACTCACCTGACAGGTCTGTCCCTAGATAAAGAGATGGTAAGAGGGTTCACTGGTTTGCAAAAATATTTTTTTTCAGAAATACTTGGAAGTATTAGGAAGAATTAGGAAGAGACTGCTGTACATGAAGAGGGAGTTTTGACGTTAAAAGAAATCCTAGAAATCAAGCAGAATTATTAAATTATTTTCTTGTCTTTATTAGTATGGGTAAAATGGCAGAATACTGATAATGAAAGGTAAACTAGGCATGGCTGGAAATAAATGGACTGATGGTAGACTGAATAGTTAAGAAAAAGAAAAGGAACTTTGGAATAAAACACAAGATGCAGCTAAACCACCTGTCTTATCTGCTGACTGCATTAGCAGTAGTGCTTTGTTTATAGTCACTCATTTCTTAACAGAATAGTATGTCAAGCCAGGAAGCTGGGGAAGGTGACTCCCTGACATGCTACAGGTCTTAAATAGAGCTGTGTAACAATAGGCATGTTAGCTTCTAAGACAGACTCTGCATTCAATGGATTAATTTCATATAGCAGGATCAGCTTCTCTACATGAAGTTACTTGTACTTGGAAAAAAGTATACCATTTAATTTGTTAGACTAGCCACATACAGATGAAGCTAACAGGTGTGCTACCCACTGCTATCATTTATCTGAATGTTGTCATTATACCAGATTAAGCAGCATGCATTTTTAAGCTTCATTCACCTCATTGTTTAGTACCTTGTACATAATTCTGGTTAAATGTTTTACATTTTAAATGTGACTGGGTTTTTAACAGGAGCACTTAGCAATCAACAAGCTGCAGTTCTAATTTTTAATTATACAGATTATGAATGTAATGATTTTTGATTTAAATGAACAATGACAGTAGCATTAATAGTATACTGAGTGGGTGCCTCCATCATAAAACTCAGTTAAATAAATCAATAAATAAATAAATATTATATATATACATGCAAACTGCCCTTAGAACTTCTGAAAACAGCAGAAGCAAGAGAGAGAACACAGTGAATTACATAAATAAATAAAATACAAGTGTGGGGTCAAAAATTAATTCAAAAGGGCACTCAAAATGCAATACAGGTAACTTAGAAAAGGAACAGCTGTGTTTTCACGTGTTAGGCTGTTTACTGCATAAGCTCAGAAGTGTTTAGCCTTGTTTCATGTTATAAATAATATTCATCAGTGGACACATGAAAGGTCATGAAAACTGGCTGAAGGGATTTACAGCCTCAGAGACTTTTCTGAGGTACTCTCCGGGCGCCTGGATACTTAAGTACAGAGACACGGGTCCCTGAGACTGTCTCATCTTAGTGTCCGGTGGGAGTCTCCATCCCTGCTTATGCTGTCCAGAAAGTCTTGGGAAAAGTCCATCTTGCCAAAATCAAACAAACAAAAAACTATGAAAAAAATCACTTGGATTTTCCTGAAATGAGTCATTAATAAGGCTGCGCATGCTGGTCTTCTTTCTTTTATAATAGACTGTACCTTATATAAGGGCCCAGCAGAGGGCATATGCATTTCTCATAAAATTACTGCTGACAGACTGCTCAAGTGCTCTAATTTACTGATGCCTTTCACAGGGGAGGGTTGTGAAATAAATTTGTAGGAGTATGCACAAACTGAGCTGGTCTGAATATTACAGTGCCAACACATGCTTCCTGTTGTCACATCCTATTCTCTTTATAGAAACTATTCTTGGGGGCAGTGGATGAGGAAATTACTGAATGCATGTTCATTCATCCAGTCCATACCACAGACAGAACACTGTCACCACAACAGTTTTTGCAGCACCAGAAGTTTTCATCTATTCTGCAGTCCTAGTCTGCTAGAAGAAACATCATGCTGCCATGCAAACTTACTTAGAAGTCATAATAGGACACTGTAAAAGAATTTAATGAGTCACAGATAGCAAACATGTTGTATTCTCAGCCACAGATAACAGCTGGGAAGAGTCTGAATTAAGACTCCTACTAACACAGTAACACAACCTATTAGACAATGGACAAAATGTGCATCGTCCATCCTAGTGGAGAACAAATGTTCTCCAACATGTTGTTAATGTACAGGTAAAGCCCAGTAAAAAACAAGTCCGCCACTTCACAGTAGCATATTAAGCTGCCGTGAAGCAGGTACTGGAAAAAAGCAAACGGCCACTATTTTTGTGATTGTTAAACATGCCTTTGCTGTTTAGTGAGCACAAAATAATAATAATAATAATAATAATAATAATAATATAAAACCAGGTAAGAAAAAACGCTTAATGAGCGAAAGTAGCTGCAGACTTGCATTTTACTTACTCCTTGCTAAGCGCGGTTTGACAAAGCCTTGTAAGGTGGGAAATTAAAGAAAAAATTTGAGAGAAAGAGAGTAAGAGAGTGAGAGTGAGGGAGAATGCTTACCTCTCAAATTCTTTGCTCAAGAATTTGGATCCTAAGAGGCATGCTTTTCATCACTATGCCTTATCTGAACAATAAGAAATATGGAATTATAATGTAGCTGTAATGTCTAGTTTTACTTCTAACTGTAATTCCCAGAAATTTACTAGAAAACAAACGAGGCAAATCAAAGATATTCTGTAAACTCAGGGGCAGCTGGGGGAGTGCAGTGCTTTGCATGCATGATTCTTTTTCATCCATTTGATCACAATCACAGGTGAGATGTGTTCAGTCAAGAAAGTGGCTGTGATTGCAGCACACATTTGTTTGCGTGTGTATGTATGCGCTCGTGCATTTCTATTATATGTCTGTGCGTGCATGTGGGTGTTCCTGTGTATCTTTGTGTGAGTCTGTCTGTCTTTGCCTCTGCATGTATATTTGTGTGTGCATTTCCACGTGTGTGTGTGTGTGTGTGTGTGTGTGTGTGTGTGTGTGTGTGTGTGTGTGTGTGTGTGTGTGTGTGTGCGTGCGTGTGTGTATATACTGTCATTAAATACTTACATAACTTATATTATGGATAAAAATACTTCCTTCAGAAACAATTACATATGCTACTGCAACTTGGAAACATTAGGAGGAGGAGGAACTGTTTTACACCAAAATGTAAAAAAAATGTATATACTAATAAAATAAGCAAATAAGAAGCAGTTTAACAGAAAGCCTATGGTCTGCACATTGGGCCTCACACCAGTCCTTGGAGGAAATTATTTCCCAATAACACCAACCCTGTTAGGCACTATTGCTTGCTTGCACATTACTCACCCAAATATGCAGCTTTATAAATATTAGCCTACTATTCTAAATACTAATCTAGTATAAACATATCCACATTGCTTTTCACTTTAAACAATGTTTTGGATTACAGCAATCATCATTTTTAGTCCCCCTACCTGCTAACCATTCAGCCTGAATCACAAAAGCTCATCCATGGGGCAAAAACACTACAATGAAAAAATGTTGCATATAAAAAAAGTTATCGTACTTTCCATAAATAGAAGTTATGTCCTTACCATAACGTTCCATGTGGAGTGTTCATCTCGCCTTTGTTCTTACACATGGGTTCGGAGCCGATCCTCGGCTCCAAGTCGGCCGCTTGGCAAAGCTCTGCATCGAGAAGAAGCTCGAGACCAACCTGTCTCCCACAATTCCCTCTGCCTTTACCTCAGATCTAGTTTGCAAACAATACCAGGTCCCAACGGGAATGAAACATACAAACATACATACTAAGGCGTAGCTGAAACCAGCAGTAACAGCTGAGAGAATCAGAAGCGGGAGAACCAAACCAGACATCTAAACTGGACGTTCTTCCTGACCTGAGGGTGGGAGGGTGGGAATGTAAGAACAAAGGCGAGATGAACACTCCACATGGAACGTTATGGTAAGGACATAACTTCTATATGTGAGAGTGTTCAATCTCTCCGTTTGTTCTTACACATGGGTAGCGTCCCTAGTTCAGTGACCCTGAGAGACTCACGGAAGAACGTTCCTGAGCACAGTGGAACCAAAGGTTGCCCTGTCCCTGGAAACCCTATCCACTTTGTAATGAGTAATGAACGTATGTGGTTTAGACCAAGTGGTGGCCGCACAAATAGTGTCCAAGGGTAGGCGGGCCACATGAGCCAGGGATGTAGATATTGATCTAGTAGAATGTGCTTTCGGTTTGACGGGCAAACTCTGCTCAGTAGCAGCATAAACAAAAGTAATACAATCACATAGCCATTTGGAAAGGGTACACTTCATCACTGCCATTCCCTTTCTGCTGTCCGCAAAGGCTATAAAGAGTTGATCTGATTTTCTGTGATCCTTTGTTCTATCCAAGTAGAATCTGAGTTGTCTATGAACATCCAACTTGTGTAACATATACTCCAGCTTATTAGAATGGTTCTTGAAAAATGTGGGGAGCTCAATGGACTGATTAAGGTAATTGACTGAACAAACCTTGGGAAGAAAGGACGGGTTGGTGCGAAAGGATACCCTATCAGGGTGAAAGATTAAATATGGGAGTTTAATGGAAAGAGCTTGAAGTTCTGACACTCGTCTGGCTGAAGTGATAGCTACTAGAAAGAGAGTTTTCCATGACAAGAACTTCAAAGAACAGGACGAGGCTGGTTCAAAGGATGGTAGCATTAGTTGTGATAACAGGAGGTTCAGATTCCACGGTGCTGTAGGAAACCTGACTGGTGGTCTAATATGAAAGGACCCTTTTAGAAAAGCCTTACAAAGCCTATGAGTCATAATAGGCACTCCATTTTCTCCTACATGAAAGTTTGAAATAGCAGCCAATTGAACCCTCAAGGTGGCAGGAGAAGCTCCTTGGTGAAATAGCACAGATAGAAACTCTAAGACTTTGTTTAGTGGGGCTATCAAGGGATCTAAATGTTGCATAGTTGCCCAGTATACAAACCGCTTCCACTTACTAGTGTAAATCTTTGTAGTGGAAGTTTTATGAGAAGCTACCAGAATATTGTGAACCACAGGAGAAAGAAGATCAGACCTGGCTAAGACGGGAAGCGGAGCAGCCAAGCTGCTAGTCTGAGGGACAGGAGCGACGGGTGGGGAGCCCCTGACGAGTGGGTCAGTAGATCCGGCTCCGGGTCCAGGATCTGGGGTTCCTGTATTTGGTGTGCTTGAAGAAAGGGAAAAATGGGGGCGTGCAGGTATGCCTCCTTGAGATCTAGACCAAACAAACTAGATTTATCCATAGGAGCATCAAGCAATTTAGATTGAGATTCATCAGTGGTTAGCTTTTCTAATGACCTTGCTTCCTTTTCAGAAGGAACAGGGTTTTTAGCTATAGTCCATGACTAGAATCTGGAGCTGAGCAGGCATCATTGAGCATCATCCCCCACCAGAGAGAAAGAGAGGATAGGCTAAGGGCCTGTGCTGGGTCAGTTATGTCTGATTCATCAGCAGAGAATCATCAGAGGACACTGGCTCAGGGATTGAGATCCTCTAATTAATGAAATTAAATCTTCTGCCAAGGTAAGCATTTGAGAACTGGCAGACTGGAACGGCCCGACTGAAGGGCTGCCTGACGACAGGACAACCCAGTTGTTATGACTGCAGATGCATCCATGAAGGACATCCAAATCTGACGAGGCCAGAATGGGGCAATGAGAATTACAGTCCTCTCCAGGTTCTTGGCTTTCTGCAGAAATCTTGGAATCAGAGGTATAGGGGGGAAGGCGTACAGGAGACCCGGGGGCCAATCGTGAATCAGAGCGTCCCTGGGGACTTCCCACTTCCCCTGGCAGGGGTAATAGGGCGAAGTAGCTTCTGCATTTGGCGTTCATTGGAGATGCAAACAGATCGCAGCAAGGCTGGCCCCACTTGCGGAATATCATGTCCGCTATTGTCTGTTTGAGGGACCACTCGTGAGGTAACAGGATGGCTCCGCTCAACCTGTCCGCTATGACGTTGGATAACCCCGGGATGTGCGTTGCTATCAGAAAGCGACCCATGGACTCTGCCCATTGCCAAATTCTCATGGCCTCTCTGCACAACTGGTAAGATTTGGTTCCTCCTTGCTTGTTTATGTACCAGACTACAGACATGTTGTCCGTTTGAACTGCAATGGTCCCTAGAGGTAGAAGGGGAGAAAAGTGTTGCAACACCAGAAACACTGCCCTCATCTCCAGAACATTGATGTGCAGGTTGTACTCTAGATTGGTCCATTCACCTTGGAC
This sequence comes from Protopterus annectens, assembly GCF_019279795.1. Classification (NCBI taxonomy): domain Eukaryota; kingdom Metazoa; phylum Chordata; order Ceratodontiformes; family Protopteridae; genus Protopterus; species Protopterus annectens. The sequence goes on from NC_056745.1 coordinate 158,705,288, forward strand.
TGTCTGTCCCTGAAAGATGCCCCCCCCACCCTATCAGGGAAGCGTCCGTGGTCACCGTAGCTGTCGGAGTGGGTAGTACAAACGGTCGGCCGCCGGAGAGATTGCAATTCTGTAGCCACCAAGACAGGTGCGATTTGCTGATGTTTGTGATGTGAATTTCGTGTGTCAGCGGTAACCGTTGGAACGACCATTGTGCGAACAGCAGCCATTGAAGAACTCTCATGTGCAGTCTTCCCAAGGGTATTGCAATGAGGGAAGCTGCCATGAGACCCAGAACTTTCAGAACCAGTTTGGCCGGGGATTTCTTGGACAACAGGAGAAGGGATATGTGATTTTGTAGAGAGGCTATTCTTTCTGAGGGGAGTCTTAGAATTAAGCAACGGGTATCCAAATCTGCTCCTATGAATGAGATATGCTGTGATGGCTGTAATGCAGATTTTTCGAAATTTATGGAAATTCCGAGATGAACACAAAGTTCGAGTGTGTAATCCCTGGCCTGAATCAGTCGACGCTCGGTGGTGGCAGTAAGGAGCCAGTCGTCCAGATACGGAAACACCTGGAATCCTAGGCGTCTCAAGTGAGACGCTACCACTGCCATGCATTTGGTGAAAACCCTGGGGGCTGAGGTTAGACCAAAGGGCAGGGCTCGAAACTGAAAGTGACTGGCTCCCAGCCTGAAGTGCAAGTGATCCCTGGACGCTCTGGCCATTTTGATGTGGTAGTACGCGTCCTTGAGATCTATTGAGCACATCCAGTCGTCCTTCTGTAAGAATGGAAGGATTGATTGAAGCGTGACCATCTGGAACTTTTCTTTCTTGACGAAGGTATTGAGCCTGCTTAGGTCCAGAATTGGCCTCCAGTCCCCTGTCTTTTTTGGAACTAAAAAGAACCTTGAGTAAGTTCCAAATCCTCTTTGGTTCACCGGGACTGGTTGGATGACTCTTTTTTCTAGCAGCCTTGAAATTTCTATAGCTGCAGGTTCTCGCAGATGGGGCGGTACATCTGGGAATCTTTTCTGCGGTAACAGGGGGAATAGAATTGGGATTTTGTAACCTCTGGTAATAATGCTTTTTACCCATTTGTCTGAGGTAAGACTTTGCCAGGTCTGAGGGTATAAAGCTAAGCGACCCCCGACTGCCTCCAGAGCAGGACAGTCGGGCCTCCGTTCAGGAGTGCTGGAAAGGCTTCCCAGGGAGCGTATCCCTGTCACCTTGGTTTTACGGACCCCCTCTGCCGCCAGGATGACGTCTTCCACTTCCCCCCCCCTCTGCCTCTGGAGGGGGCATCACCCTGTGTGCCTGGGAAAGAACCTTGGGGTTTTTGAAACCACATTTTTCCACCTCGTTGCCCTTTGGGGTACGGTCTGGATGGGGTGGAAAAACGGACTCTGACAGCAGACAGAGTCTTTCCCTCTTGCTCACACCGGGTAAGGGTCTCCTTTACTTTGGGGCCAAAGAGAGTGGCACCATAAAATGGGGCATTAGTAACGGAAGACTTGAAGGCTTCCACAAAGGAACATAAGCGCATCCAGGATTGTCTACGAAGAGCCATCGCTGAAGCCGCAGCCCTACTCGATCCTTCGGCTGCATACGAGATGAGCCTCATGGACGAGTTCACAATTGAGGTAAGGGTATTGAGTTGTGCTGCAACTTTTTCCGCGACAGCAGCATCTGTAGTACCCTGGAGGGTATCTCCCAATTCTTTGACTAGATCCCTCTGTAAACGTGTAAAATGTGTCAAATAGTTCAGCGATCGCATGGAAAAAGCCGCTGAACTAAAAATGCGCTTCCCATACCTGCCCATAGTCCTAGAATCTCTGTTAGGCGGATGGACAGATGAGGAAGATTCAGACATCTCCTTTTTAGTGGCAGCTGCCACCACCATAGCATCCACTGGAACTCCCTTTGTGAGGTATGCCTTGTCTTGAGGGGCCGTAATATATTTGTTAGGCTTTCTAGGGACTGGCTCCACTGTGTCAGGTGTCTCCCATGCCCTTCGAGCAATCAAATCCATCAACTCATCGAAGGGTGGAGTGACCCAGGAGGAAGAAGGGCGAGCACCGAATGCCTTCAGCAAGACTGACTCATCCTCAGAAGGGGGTAGGGCTTGCCAATCACCTCTCTGTTTTAGGATCTCCAGGATGTCAGAAAAGGAGACATCCTCCGAGGGTGATTTTGGGGACCCTTCTGACTCATCTAAGTCAGTGTCCGATGTTAAGGATTCTTGTGGAGAATCCAAGTGCCTCCTCTTACACAATCTTTTCCTCGGAACTTCCTCGGGGGGGGGCATCCGATGAAGCCTCCGAGGAAGAAGGGGCTCCCTCTGGGGGTGGCTGAGACACTGGTGCTCGATGCTTTTGAGTAGCCGTGGGTGCAGAAGAGGATAATGGGCCTTTATGGGAAGGAGAGGCCGTCTCTGCTGAAGTGGTTGTCTGAGTCGACAACACCTTCCTCATAAGGTCGAAAGCCCCCGGGTCCCGAGCCGAGGAATCCCCCGGTTCCGAAGAAGGCGGAGGGATCCCTGAGATGGGGACTGAGGGCATCGACCCCGAGGACGGAGCCGAAGCGATCCATGCCGAGGCACCGAGAGGGAGAGTCGGAACCGAAACATCGGTCCGACTCTCGGTCCCGGAACCAAGGATAGATCGTCGGCTCCGCGATTCCGGTAATGGATCCGTTGGAGTCGAGGTGAACGGTGCCGACCGAGAGAAAGACGGCTCCGGCACCGAGGGCTCCACGATCATCAGATCAGCCTCTCCCGGCTCCGAAGGCTGAATAGGCCTCGGAGGAGGAACAGATGGAGATAAAGGAAGGCCTTCGAGTCTCGACACCAACTGGGAGGAGACTGAGATGAGTTTGGACAAGGCCGTATTCTCCATTAACTTCTGCACCACACGATCTACGTCAGAGTCAGAGAGGGGCCTGGAAGAACGGGTCGAAGGAATCGAAGACGGAGCCGACCTCAAAAGCACAGGAGGTGGAAGCTCCGTCACCGGCTCCAAGACTCGAGGCTCGGTGACAGGCAGAAGTTCGACACTCGGCCCCGAAGTCTGTGGAACCGGTGAACGAACCTTAAACGAAGAACTCAGAGCCGATGACATGGGCTCCGATGTCTTCGACTCCTTCGAGGATTTAGATGCCTGGTCTGATTTATCAAGAGCCTCTTGAAAGGCAGGCTTCAAAAGGCCTCTGTCCATGAGCTTCCTGCGCCTATCTGTCATGACCCTTCCACTGAAAGAATGACAAATGGAACAGTCTTCTTGCAGATGGAGAGGGCCAAGCCAGTAGACGCAGGAGCTATGGTTATCTGTGACAGACATTTTCTGTCCACATTGGCCCCTTTTGAACCCTGACTTTGCTTTTTCAGACATTTTCAAGGATAAAACAGTCAAATCCGATATAATTGTCAAATCCAGTAACGTTATATATATATAACAATATATATATATCTACACAGTCCTGTATAAGTTATAGACAGTTACAGCCAAAAACTAATGGAACCACAAGTGTAAAAGAGTTTTACTCGAAATCCAATAGCAAATGCAGTAGTTAGTGGGTGGGGTAGGCCCCGAGGGAAACCTAACTAAATATCTATATACTAAAAAATATATAGAAGGTTAAGAAACCCTTGACTCACGCACACACACACACTAAAAGGTCTCAATTTGAAAACAGAAAGAATTTTCTAAGTAATCCTAGAAAAAAAAGGTATCTTGTCTGCCAGTTGGTCTGAGCTCATCGAAAGTGATGCGAACGTTGCAGCGGCAAACTAGATCTGAGGTAAAGGCAGAGGGAATTGTGGGAGACAGGTTGGTCTCGAGCTTCTTCTCGATGCAGAGCTTTGCCAAGCGGCCGACTCGGAGCCGAGGATCGGCTCTGAACCCATGTGTAAGAACAAACGATGAGATTGAACACTCTCACATCAATGCATCTGTGTTGTCGGTTTTCATCCTTCCTCTTCCGATGGGTATTGAATCCAGTTTTGGCCAGTTCAATAGACTTTGGCTCTGTAGCTCAAGCTTTACCCATTATCCATAATCCTCTCATAAACCTGGAGCTGGCCCTTTAGTCAGCCAACCGTCTTGCACCAATTACTACAGGCCTGATGGGCTCTAATTACTACCCTGATGATAATTTAGACTTAAGATTGCTAGGATGGCAAATATATTCATGAAAGTAACTGTCAGGGTGCACAAGACTTTATACCCAAGTTAATCTCCACTTTAACAATATGTCCAAATAAGGTTATATCCAGCTAGTGAATTTGTGTTTTCAAAATTTCAAAATAAAACCTACTGCTATATAAATCCAGCATAAAATCATTAAACTCGTGTTTACTATTCCGGCAGATCAATAAAATGAAAATACAGTAATATTTAAGGGCATTAAAAACTGTGACAGTGTGAATTATTCAGAACAACCCATTAATAGACTGATATAAGAAGGGGCAAATGGGACAGCCACAGTAGCATCCTGTAACTGTTGACAAAGTTATCCATCAAAGACAAATAAGTTTTGAGAAAAGGAAAACAAATGTAAGTTGGATAATATAGTTAGAAAATGAGCCATTAGAAGGAAAATAATCAAAGCCTCTGTTATTTTATTATTAATTACTATATAATATCAGATGCAATGATTTTTCTCTTTTTTCCAAATGCGATTTTTCATATTAGGTCAGAATGCAAGATTTTACAATGTTTGACTAAATGTAGTTATTTAGGTGGGGAAATTTTTGGTATTAATAAGAAAAACAATCTTGCTCTGAATATATTGTCTGGAACAGGACCCAGTACCTAGGAAAAAATTGGGTCTATATTAAAACATCGAAGTTTCAAAACTTAAAAATGTTCTATCGTCCCCTATTCAGCAAAAGCTGAAAACATCGAACATACAGAACAGCAATTTTTTTCCTAGGGAAAAAATAAAGAAGTTATGTACCTACCATAGAGTTCCATGTTAGTTGTCTTCATCTCACCTTCCTTCTTGCTGGTTGGGTTTGGAGCCGATCCTCGGCTCCGACTCGGCCATCTTCAATAGCTCGAGAGCTATTTACTGGCTCGAGGCTACCCCTTATCCCATAATGCCTAGCGATAGCTACCCAGATCTCATTTGCCACTTCAGGTGCAAGGTGTAATTTTTCTGGCTCAGGCTTGTATAGAATTTTTTGTGTAAATTTTTACTAGAATTTAACTCTTCTAGTACTTTATTATTAGCGATAGTTTTGTTTCTGTGGTAGATAATTGTTTATTATATAGTATCCCTCCTTTTGTAGAACTCGTTTAACTTAGAGATTTCTCCCCCACCCCTCCCCCCTTCATTCTAGGTTAGCCGTTTAAGTTAGAGGCTTTCCTACTGTTTTTTTCTTATAGGTTAGCCGTTTAAATTAGAGGCTTTCCTATTACCTTCTTAAAAAAAAACCTTTATCTATATCCTTTCTAGTAGGTGTGTTTTTTGTTCTTGTAGATGGAATATTGCTCCTTTTTATTGTTGTCTAAATTGGTTGGTTTCCTTCTACAGTAAAGTATGTCAAAGGAATCAAAGGTTTCTGGGTTTAAGAAGTGTGACTCATGCTGTCAGAAAATGTCTCTGACAGATGGGCACACTTCTTGCGTCTATTGTTTAGGCGCTGTGCATCTGCAGGACTCTTGTTCTGTTTGCCATGCCTTTAGTCCATGAGTCCTGCAGAAGCATAAGAATAAGTTGTTTCTTAGGGGTCTTTTAAACCCCAGGATTCACCGGCCAAGAGCTCACAGCCAGTGAAATCCCATAAATCCACTAAGCCATCGCCTCCAATTTCAGAGCCATCTTCGGTACAGGATTTACCTTCTACGTCGGTTCCGGCTGGCACTGACAAGACAATCTCCCCAACGGCTCCATCAGAGGCTTCGGAGCCATCACGGAGCACATGAGGCTGAGGTCCCTTTCCTTAGAGTCTGTGCATTCGGCTCCTTGGTCTCCTTTACTTCAGAGCGAGCGTAGTCACCAATCCTCTCACTCCTCTCGATCCTCTAGGCTGTCGGATCATGATGTGGAGAGAGTAGTCAGTAGGTTGCTAAAGTCGCAGGCGCTAGATAAATTGTTGTCCAGCCCACCTCAACAGGTATCGGCTCTGTCCACTTCTCTTGATGTTCCTCCTCCGACTCCAATGAGTTCGGAGCCGGAGTTCATTGGGGTTCGAGTAGTGGAACCGTCGGCTCCGATAACTCTATCTCCTTTGGTTCTGACGTCAGCTCCGATTCCCTCGGTGGTACCTTCCATTGAGGGATCTGGGCGCCATGGCTCCCTCATCGGCTCCGAGGGGGCGAGTGGCATCGGACCCCTGTCTGACCCCGTTCTCCCTCTTGGAGCTTTGGCGCAGGCGAGCTCGGCTCCAACATCAGCCTCGGAGCCGTCCCCCTCGGTGCGGAGAAAGATTCCGATTTCTTCGGAACCAGAGCTTTCTCTGCATCATGGCAGGGACACCTTTGATGTCATGCGGAGTGTGCTGTCCTCTGAGTCAGCTCCACTTTCAGCCTCGCCGGCTCTGTCCCCTGTAGTGCCTGTGCCAACCTCTGCTCCTCCTCCAGACCCTAAGCGTAGGGAACTGATGCTCCAGGACACCCCATTGGGTGTTTTCTCCTCTTCCGAGGCCTCTCCTGATCACTCAGATGAGCCCCTCAGAAGAAAAAGTGTAAGAGATAGCACATCTGATACAGACTTAGATGATTCAGAAGGGTCCCTGAGAACCCCCTCTGAATATGTTTCCTTCTCGGACATCCTAGAAATGCTTAAGCAGAGGGGGAACTGGAAACCCCTAGCCCCCACCGAGGAAGAGTCTGTATTTGTGGATGCTTTCAGTTCCTGACCTTCCACCTCCTGGGTTTCTCTGCCTTTCGATCCACTTATGACAGTGGTGGCTCGAAAGGCTTGGTCTGCTCTGGATACAGTGGAACCAACTCCGAGGAGACCTGGTAAATTCATTACAGCACCCCAGGATAAGCAATTCCTTTTGAAAGGAGTTCCTATTGATGCCAAGGTGGTAGCAGCAGCTACCAAAAAAGAATTAGCGGAGACCTCTTCGTCTGTCCATCCCCCTAACAAGGAGTCTAGGACGATGGACAGGTATGGGAAGTGAATGTTCGCTTCAGCGACATTCTCTATGAGGTCACTGAACTACCTATGTCATTTTACCCAACTTCAAAGGGATCTCCTTAAAGTGCTCGGAGATACCCTTCAAGATCCAACAGCTAAGGAAGCACAAGCCAAAGTAGCTTCCCAGCTAGCGACGCTTAATTCTGTTGTTAACTCCTCCATGAGGCTCATTTCCTATGCAGCTGATGGGGCGAGTAGAGCTGCAGGTACGGGTGTAGCCCTTAGGAGGCATGCGTGGATGCGGCTGTGTAACTTTGCGGAACCCTTTAGAGAGTCCTTCGCCAACACTCCCTTTGATGGTTCCTTTCTTTTTGGACCACAGGTGAAAGACACTTTGACTAGGTGTTAGCAAGAAGGCAAGACTCTCTCTGCCGTGGGAGTCCATTTTTCCACTCCCTCTAGACCTTACCCCAAGGGTCAGAAGAGTGGGAGGATGTGGTTCCATAAATCTCAGGGAGCCTTACCTGACACATGTAGTGATTTTTCCTCCAGAGGCAGAGGGGGAAACAACAATAATAGACACCGCCCTTGTGGCAGAGGGGGTCCGCAGAACCAGGGCAACAGAGAATCTTTCTCTGATAAGCCCTTCTAGCATCCTTGAAGGATTGCCCGGCTGCTCACCTCTGGAGGCAGTCGGGGGAAGATTTTCACAGTACCCAAAAGCCTGGCCAAGTTTAACACAAGACAAATGGGTACGGTCCATTATATCCGGAGGTTACAAAATTCCCTTTCATCAGCCCCCCTTACAGTCAAGGAAGACCCTTCCAGATGTTCCACCCAATCTGAAGGAGCAAGCAGTAACAGAGGTTTCAAAACTGCTAGAAAAAAGAGCCATCCAGGAAGTCCCGGCAGACCAGCACGGATCCGGAACTTACTCAAGGTACTTTTAGTACCAAAAAAGACAGGGGACTGGAGACGGATTCTGGATCTCAGCAGACTAAACAGGTCTGTACAAAGAACAAAGTTTCAGATGGTCATGCTACAGTCCATTCTACCCTTTCTGGGTCAGGACAATTGGATGTGCTCGACAGATCTTCAGGATGCGTACTACCATATCAAGATGGACAGGCGCTCCAGGAGATTCCTTCACTTCCAGCTGGGGGCCAGTCATTATCAGTTCAGAGCTCTACCCTTTGGTCTCACCACAGGCCTCAGGGTGTTCACCAAATGTATGGCAGTGGTCACGGCTCACCTGAGACGTCAAGGATTCCAGGTGTTTCCGTATCTAGATGACTAGCTCCTTACTTCTACCACCAGGCATCAATTCCTACAAGCGCGGGACTACACAATCACAATCTGCTCCCAGCTAGGCATTACAATAAATTTCGAAAAATCTGCCTTGTTGCCCTGTCAATCAATCACTTACATAGGAGCAGACTTAGAAACAAGGGATATGTTTGCAAGGCTACCACTAGAAAGGGTGTCCGCAATTCGTCCGCAAGTACAGGTTCTGATACAGAGCAAAAGGATCCAAGTCAGGCACGTCCTTCAAACTCTGGGTTCTATGGCAGCAGCCATTCTTCTAATCCCATTAGCGCACTTTCATATGAGAATTCTTCAGTGCCTGCTGTTCATGCAGTGGTCTTTCCAAGAGCTACCCATGACTCACATGATCCTGATCACGGATGCATGCAAAAGACATCTTTCTTGGTGGATGATCTCCCCACTAATTGCTCAGGGCAGACCTTTCATTCAACCCCCTCTGGTAGCCACAGTGACGACAGACGCCTCCCTGATAGGGTGGGGGGACATTATCTGGGCAGGACAGTCCAAGGCACTTGGCAACCTCACGAGTACCATCTGCACATAAATGTCCTGGAAATGAGAGCCGTGCTCCTGGCGTTGCAAGCCCTTCAAGACTCTCTTCCTTCTGGGACAATTGCTATTCAAACAGACAACATGTCAGTGGTGTGGTACATCAACAAGCAAGGCGGAACCAGATCCTACCCCCTGTGTTGAGAAGCACTCAGACTTTGGCAGTGGGCGATTTCCTCCCAACGTTTTTTGATTGTGACGCACATCCCTGGGAGATCCAACGTCATAGTGGACAGGCTCAGCAGAGCTATCCTCATGCCTCATGAGTGGTCTCTGAATCAGGAAGTTGCGGATCTTATTTTCTGCAAATGGGGACAGCCTTGCTGCGATCTTTTTGCCACCCCCTTCAACAGCAAATGCAGCAACTACTTCTCCCTTCTTCTGCTTCCAGGCCACATACCCAGATACGCTCTAGTCCACGATTGGCCTCAGGGACTTCTTTATGCTTTTCCTCCGTTTCTTCTGATACCGAAACTCTTACAGAAAGCAAAGTCGTTGGGTTGTAAAATGATCCTCATTGCCCACTACTGGCCTCGACAGATATGGTTCCCGTTCCTGCACCATTACCTTCTTGATCAACCCTGGACTCTGGACCCAATTCCAGATCTCCTGATTCATCAATCAGGCGGGTTGCATCAATCCCTTCAAACACTCCATCTCACAGCTTGGTTGCTCCAATTCCAACCTTAGCCAGGCTTCCCAGCATTTCCCCAGCAGTACGTGAGATTATCGTCTCTTCTCACAAGTCTACAATGAGGGAAAACTTATGCTAGCAAATGGAAACATTTTTCTTGTTGGGCAAAGGCTGGGAATGTGGATCCTTTTTCAGCCCCAGTCCACAAAATTCTGGAATTCCTAGCACAACTGTTTCACTCCGGGTCCGCTTCCGCTACGATCAGAGTACAATTAGCGGCCTTTTCTAACTTTCATGTTGGTTTTTCGAATTCTAACATTATGTCTCATAAGCTCTGTAAAGCTTTTTTAGGAGGGACAACTCTTCTTAGGCCTCCAGTGAGAGAACCCCCTCCTCCTTGGGACCTTAATTTAGTCCTAACTTCATTAATTCTGCCCCCTTTTGAACCAGCAGCATCCTGCTCTATCAAGTTTCTATCTTCGAAGACACTCTTTCTGGTAGCTATTACTTCAGCCAGACACATCTCCAAACTTCAGGCGCTATGTGTTCATCCTCCCTACTTGGTTTTTTATAAGGACAGGGTTGCTCTGAGGAATAATCCTTTGTTTCTTCCTAAAGTCTGCTCAGAAAATAATTGAAACCAATCTATAGATCTTCCTGTGTTTTTCCCTAATCATACCAACAAGGCAGAGTACAAACTACACCAATTGGACATTCATAGAGAATTGCGTTTTTACCTGCATAGGACTAAGGAAATAAGGAAGTCGGACCAACTATTCCTTTCTTATGCCTTGGGCAAACAAGGTCTCCCAGTTTCCAAGGTAACCTTGTCTAGATGGTTGTCACACACTATTACTTTCATTTATCTGTTAAGGAACAAACAGTTACCTATTAAACCGAAAGGTCATTCTACTAGGGCCTTGGCCACCTCTGTAGCCTTCCAGTCTAGGTTGCCCATGGATTCTATCTGTGCAGCTGCCACGTGGGCAAACCCTCATACCTTTACTTCTCATTACAAGTTGGATCTGGTCTCCAGGAGCAGAGCTGACTTTGGTTCCACTGTTCTGAAGAGTCTGTTCCACTGAGCCACCCAGGATATCAGATGCTAGGGACGCTGTCCCAACCAGCAAGAACGAAGGCGAGATAGACAACTTAACATAAAGAAGTTATGTACCTACCATAACGTTCGATGTTAGTTGTCTTCATCTTGCCTTCCTTCTTGCGTCCCAACCTCTGTCCCCCTGTCCTAGTGGACCGAGAGGAGTTTCTGTTTCACTGGCTGTGTGTTCTCTTGTTTTTCCTCTATTGCCTTAGAGTATATGGCAGGTATAGTCAACTAATTATTTGACTGGTTTATTCTCTTGTTATGTCTGGAGTTAGCTATTTCAAATGAGATCTGGGTAGCTATCGCGAGGCATTATGGTTTAAGGGGTAGCCTCGAGCCAGTAAACAGCTCTCGAGCTATTGAAGATGGCCGAGTCGGAGCCAAGGATCGGCTTCAAACCCAACCAGCAAGAAGGAAGGCGAGATGAAGACAACTAACATGGAACATTATGGTAGGTACATAACTTCTTTATTTTTTCCTAGGAAAAATTTTGCTGTTCTGTATGTTCGATGTTTTCAACTTTCGCTGAATAGGGGTCGATATTAGATATTTGAAGTACCAGCAACATATTATGGAACTAATTAAACAAAAATGGTGATGTTAAGTTGTCCATCACCACAGCCCCCAGGGTGTACACCAAATGTATGGCAGTGGTCACGGCTCACCTGAGACGTCAAGGATTCCAGGTGTTTCCGTATCTAGATGACTGGCTCCTTACTGCTACCACCAGGCATCAACTCCTACAAGCGCGGGACTACACAATCACAATTTTCATGATGATTCGGAAGGGTCCCCGAGATCCCCCTCTGAAGATGTTTCCTTCTCGGACATCCTAGAAATGCTTAAGCAGAGGGGGAACTGGAATCCCCTAGCCCCCACTAAGGATGAGACTGTATTTCTGGATGCTTTCAGTTCCCGACCTTCCACCTCCTGAGTTTCTCCACCTTTCGATCCACTTATGACAGTGGTGGCTCGAAATGCTGGTCAGCTCCGGATACAGTGGAACCAACTCCGAGGAGACCTGGTAAATTCATTACAGCACCCCAGGATAAGCAATTCCTTTCAAAAGGTCTGCCCTGAGCAATTAGTGGGGAGACCATCCACCAAGAAAGATGTCTTTTGCATGCATCCGTGATCAGGATCATGTGAGTCATGGGTAGCGCTTGGGAAGACCACTGCGTGAACAGCAGCTACTGAAGAACTGGATTGTTCTTTTTTGTTTTTTTTTTTAATTTGTTTTTTTTTTAAGAAGGTAATAGGAAAGCCTCTAATTTAAACGGCTAACCTATAAGAAAAAAGCAGTAGGAAAGCCTCTAACTTAAATGACTAACCTGGGATGAAGGGGGGAGGGGTGGGGGAGAGCTCTCTAAGTTAAACGAGCTCTACAAAAAGAGGGATACTATATAATAAACAATTATCTACCACAGAAACAAAACTATCGCTAATAATAAAGTACTAGAAGAGTTAAATTCTAGTAAAAATTTACACAAAAAATTCTATACAAGCCTGAGCCAGAAAAACGACACCTCGCAGCTGAAGCGGCAAATGAGATCTGGGTAGCTATTGCTAGGCATTATGGGATAAGGGGTAGCCTCGAGCCAGTAATAAAAATTAGGGTTAGCTTTTATACAGAAACAGGAATTTTAGTTTTGAATACAGATAAAATAGGACTTGATTCTAAGTTAGACTGGATGAGATGTTGCCTTTTTTGCTACCTAATAATTCTGGCAAGGTCACCCCATGGATTGATCAAAGCTTTGTTACTTTGATGTGTTTCTTTTAATGCTTTGTGGTATATGGCTGTAAGTATGCATCCAAGGGGCATAAGCCTGATTAAGTTATAACGACTACATTCATTGTTTATGGAGGCTTAATTTTTCCATTAGACTCACGTTTACTGGATCTGTTTGAGTTGCAGGACTATTCCCTCCCCTTCCGCATGATGACTGAGCTGTAGAAAGCCCTCCTCCTTAAGGTTATATCCCCGACCTCAGTGGGGATACTTGAATCTGGCCACTGATGAAAGATGAATATGTGAGTTTATTACATGGAAGAATTTAATGGTCATGTGTACTGGGATTTGTGTAAAACTAATATTTTTTTCCTGGCTTCCCTAGGTATGTTGGTGGTCTTTCGGTTTCTTTATAGAAGATCAAGATTGGCCATTTATGCACAGACGGAGCAGTGTCATGAAAATCTTTCAGTATTTCTGGCCTACGGGCCTGTGGTTAGAAAATATTTAATTCAACTAGACTTGAGTAAACAATTGAGAAATAAAACTATTCTGGAAAGGGAAATATGTAGTATTTCTGAGGTCCCCTTATGCAGACTTTTTTATTTGTTTGTTTTTGTAAACAACAGGGCTAGGTTCCTTGCCAAGGCTTAATTTTTGCGGCAATGTTGATTAACAGATGATTTTTCAGTGTAAATTGAATCACCAGAATGTCAGTCAGTGTTACTGCATTTACAAAATAAGCATTTTGTGCTTCTGTATAGATGGCCTCAATAATGGATTTCACTTTACGAGACCCCAACCAGTATTCATAAATATTGTTTGTTCTGTATAAAAGTGATACATAGAAGAAGAAAATACATATATTTATTTATTTATTGACTGATTGATTGATCTGGGTAGAAAATGGATTCACATGGACCATTTGTATGTTCCACCTGTGGTCACAAAGTTAAACAAAAACATTATGAATAAGGAGTCCCTGTGTTTTACAGATATGATCAGGAAGAGCATTTTGTTTTTAACAGAAGTAAACAAAGGCCACAAGATAGTTCAGTTATGTGTGTTGCACTTACCTATAACAGTAGATGTCTGAATTTCTCTCTGCTGGAATAGCCTATGGGCTATATGGGTTGCTTTATGCCTGAAAAAAAGCTCTGGTTCCCACTCCCCAAACAAACATACTTTCACTCTTACTGCTGACTGGCTAATCCTAAGGAGGGAAATCAGCAAATTGGGTAAAGATTTATTCAGGACATTCTTGTCCATACAAGGGGAGAACAGACTAATGTCCCTGAATCAAATGATAAATAATAACAAGGAAACATATATAGCAGAAACAAAAAAAATACTTTAGATCCCAACTACAACTATATACAACAGCAGGGGGGTGGAGGGTGGGTGCGGCTACTGCAAAAGTTAAGAATCTGAAAATGTACTATTATGAGTATGTGTACTTACACAACTCTACAATGTTCATCATTCCCACTGCTGCAGTAGCCTTTACGCTACATGGATTAATTAACAAAACCCAGACAACCTGGAAGGAGAACGTATACTGATCCAAAATCCCCTGGAGGATGATTGTAGCAAAGCTAGACCTGGACTTCAAAAAGGAATCTAGTTTGCAATACTTAGTTAAAGTATGTACAGAGGACCATGTAGCTGCCTCTGGAATGCTTCTAAGGTCCACCCCTTTCAAGTATGCCCTTGAAGAAGATAAGGCTCTAGTAGAATGTGCCTTGATGTGTCTGGAATGGATTTTCCTTGATGGGAATAACAAAAAGAAACAGCTGAAGACAATCACCAGGAAATTCTCTTCTCTGTTTAGATGACAGATGTCCCCTTTTTGACCCTTGGTAAACATAAATAGCTGATCAGCTTTTCTAAAGGGCTTAGTTCTGTCAAGACCTAAGACACCTGAGTTGCCTACCGATGTTCAGACTATGCAGAGTCCTTTCTACCTGTTTTGTAGGATCTGGGTAGGAAACTGGGAGATTAATAGCTTGATTCAAAGTAAATGGGATTTGTTCTTAAAGAGACACTATCCCAATGGAAAATCAGATAGGGCTCACCCACCATGAGAGGTTGCAACTCAGATATTCTTGCAGATGTCACAGCAATGATGAGTACATTTTTCCAAACTGAGAACTTTAAATTAGTTTGAGGGATAGGTTCAAAAAGTAATAGTCAACTTTTCCAGCACAAAGTTGAGATCCAAACAGCAACATGTTTACGAGGAAGTCTCAAGAGTAAAACTCCTTTCAGGATCCATAGGCAAACATGTTGAAATGGCTGCAAGATGAACCTTTAATGAGGAATAACAGAGGCCAGAGGAAATTAACACACACAAATATTTGTGCACCAGTGGCCGAAAATCACTTCCACTTACCAATATAGGATTTTCTAGTAGTAGGCTTTCTTGCCCCTTTTAGTACCTCCCCATCTTGTGTGTGTACATCCAGTCTGTGAGGAAGCTTGTGATTAATTGCTCTTGACCAATTCCATATGAAGGGAGAACCAATGTTGCCTGGGTCAAAAGGAGCTCATCATAATAGTTCCTGGGGAATTCTTTCAAATTATCAGTATAATCCTGATATATCAGTGTAAAGTGAAAAAGCATAAAAGAGAATTCCCTTTCAAGGGAATGAAAATGAATCTGTTTTCCAAACTTGCTTGCAAGTAGCCCTGGAACATAATTTGTTTACTTATCTGTTTGGAAAGGAGGTGAACAGATCTATTTGAGGTGTTCTCACAACTGCATCAATTCCTGGAAGACCCACTCATTCAATTTCCATTCGTGAGGGACTATCCTGTTCTTATTCAGTTTGTATGCCATTATGTTTAGCTTTGACTGAATGTAAGATGCTTTGAGGATTAAGGAATCCTAAACAGCTAACTACCAAGCCATTACAGTTAACCTGCAGAGGGGGTACGACCTTGTACCTCCTTGCTTATTTATGTACCACATGGCAATGGTATTGTCTGTAATTACCTGATGTAGTCCTAAGGACCACAGGTGATGGAGAGACTTCAAGGCATGGATCACAGCCAACATCCCTTTTATGTCAATGTGCTTTGGTCTGCCTGAAAGACTCCACAGGCTTTTCACCCTTACCCCCATGAAAACTGCTCCACAAGCAAAATCTGATGCGTCTGTGGTGAGAGATTGGTTTGGGGTCAGAGGACAGAATTGGATACCTAGGTTCAGTTGAATTTGTTGTCTCCACAATACAGTTCCATTTTTATAAAGCCAAAAACTGGAATTTGATACTCCAAAGAATACAAATGCTGAGTCTATGTTTTTTTTTTAAAGAAACCACTGTATCTTTCTCAAGAATAACCTGGCTAGGAGAATCACAAGACGTATAGAAGCCATGAACCCTAGGATCCTGAGATATTGCCTCACAAAGTCTGAGACTGGTTGGAGATGTTTTGGAAAGATTACAGATAAAAATCCACCTTCTCTTGTGTTAAAAGCCTTTTGAAAATGTGTCTAGAAGGCAGCCCAGAAACACAATTCTGTGAAGTGAGAGAAAATACATTTATTAGCATGAGGTATTTTTCTGGAAGGCCATAGTGGTCAAAAGAGACACAACCAATGTTAATGACACTTGACATCTGGCTAAAGAATTTACTAAGGTAAGCAAGTCAACTAAATAAGGAAAAATGTGAATGCTGTTTAGTTTGCAATAGGCTATGACTGGAGCTACGCATTTTATGAACACCCTTGGAGCTGTAGATAAAATAAAGGGTAATGCAGAGGACTGATAAGGTGATCTAGAAACAGAGAACCATATACATTTCATGAACCCTATGGTTATGGCTATGGGAATGTGGTAATAAGTGTCTTTTGAATCTAGTGTTACCAAGTAACTTGTGGGAGGAGTGATGGGGTAACATGTTATGTAAAGTCAACATTCTGAACTTTTTTTACTTTCACATACAGATTTGTAAAAGAAAGATCTAGTACTGGTCCCCAACAGGCCCCTTTCTTTGGAATCAGAAACATTTGCTTTATGACTCCTTGGGTTTATAAAGACTGAAGAACCTGTGGTAAATTTTCAGTTTGGTTCAGAGGGTGGGGTGGAATTCCCCTTAAAGGAGGTTGTTGGATCTAGTGCCATCTGTAACCCTCCACCACCAAAACCACCAAAGATTCTCAAACAATCTTTCGCCAAATGGGGATAATGAGGACCTGTCCGTGGGACCGATTTGCAGAGATGTTGGCCACAGGAGTGGGAAGGGGGAAAGAATGCTGGTATAGTCATTCTGTACTGTTGGACTTTTTCTGAAAGAACCCTATTTCCTGTTGTTGTTTCCCTCCAGTCATGTCTTTTAATGTTTTGTTTGCCAGAAAAAGATTGATTTTGCTTATTTGGCTTTTTTTGTGAAAGCAGGAAGCCTATAAAATGTCTACTGGGTTACATGAAAAATGTAATAAACTATCCAAATAAATTTCCCCTTTCATTATATTGCTTGAGAACCTGGATATCAGAAGAGCTAAACAATACTGCTTTATCCAAAGCAGAATCTAAGATTTCAAACTTAACTTCATCAACAAACTTTTGGTTACATACCCTAGCATATTTTCTCAACACTGTAGCAGTAACCCTAGACATAGGATCTACACAATCATTCACACTCTTCAAAGCATGCTTAGATACCTGGAATAAGGTAGAAATGGTCTGGTTCAAAAAAGAGCTTTCTTCTGTAAGAAGAGTGGTAGCTAATTTCCTCAGACTGTCCATATAACAAAGCATACATTTTCACATATACATCTACTAATTCAGAATTGTGAAGGCTAACATGGAAGAAGAAAACATTCTCTTACATATAAACACAAAAACTTCACTTAGTGGTGTAGAAACCACAATCAGACACAGCCATAAAATCCAATAATTTATTGATGTGTTAAGCACTTTCGTCTCTGTACAACAAGACTTCTTCAGAACAAAGTATGAATTTCACCTGGTTCCTTTTATATAAAATGAACTATCACATGATCATTTACATTTCTTGTTACTCTGTTTAAAACCCCACCAATTTCATATATCATTATTATTATTGTCTTGCAAACATCTTAAATAGTTTAGACAATATATTAATCAACTTTCCTACAACTTATTAATAATAAAGAAAATAAAAATTATTTTATATATGTTATAAATTATACATAATAAATAAACCACGTGGCTAGAAGCAGATACATTTCATTCTACCCTTTTAATAATTAAAAATAAAAAATATGCAATATGTAAAAGTTGTTTTTTGAAAAATATGCATTATAAATTGTACATAGACAATAAACCATAAATAAATAAACCATGTGGTTAGAAACAGCCTTCATTCTACCCTTTTAACAATTAACCTACCTCCTATAATAAAACATATCCCAACAAGACACACACTATATATGTTCATTACATAATTATTAAGCTCTTTTTCTCAGCATAGGCATAATATTTATTGATTCATTTAATCTGGGAAATGAAGCTGCATTCAATTGGAGCTGCCAACTTAGCTCCCTAAGTGCTAATTCATTTTCCCAATGCCCTGCTCTTGGGCTTTTTCTCCCTCTCCAAGATAACAAAACCAAAATTTGTTAAAAGAAGTACAACATATACTGTGTTTAAAAGGGGCATTATTGGGGTTTCCTTGCTGTATGGCATAATTCTGTTTATATATTCTTTTTTTGAAACTTCTCTCTGTCTTCCCTATGTAATAATATGAACAACTCGTGCAAATAGCTAGGTATACTAATCATCTGCTGTTACAATTCCCAGTGTTCAGTGTTAAGTTTTGTGGTGGTTTACCTACTGTAATGTGATCCCCTTCATATATATAACTACAGTACTACATGCCACACATTTGGAAGTTCTTATCCTTTTATGTATTGATTTCAACAATGGATGTTCTAACCAGAATTTCAAATTCGTTCTGTCTTATAGACAAAATGTCTCCCAATAGGTTGCATAGGTCTGTGTTATTTTTACATATTATCGCATTTTTAGACATACTTTTCTTAATTTCCTTACTGAAATCACCATAGTAAAGTACCATAGAGTTTACTAAAGTGGAATTAATATTCTTATTCTTATATCGAGGATCTGATGTACCTGTACCTAATAATGGTGCATATTTGGTACCCCAACCTTCCATCACGTGTTCACTACATTCCAGTACTATTTGAGGTGGGTACCCTCTATCACAAAACATTTTGAAAAGTAATTCCAATTCTAATTTAAAATCCTCTATCACTGAACACATCCTTACGGCCCTAATCATTTGCCCTTTTACCAGATTCTTCTTGGTAAATATGGATGGTAACTTTGGAAATCCAGAAAGGTATTCGAAAAGGTGGATTCCTTACACAGTCTAGACCCAAAAACATTTTAAATAGTATCTTTGAACGACAGAACATGCAAATAATCAATCCTGTCCTAGGAATGTTTATATATAAATTTAAAATATGGACAAACTGTATTAATGTACTCTACAAAAGCCTCCACTTCACTATCTTTATTTTTCCACAAAATAAACACATTGTCTAGGTATCGCAAATATACATGCCACTGGTTAATGTATTTAATTTTAAAAAATAAACTTACTTTTCCAAGCATACATAACCAGATTGGCATATATGGGAGCACAACTTGCTTCCATCGCGACCCCCTTCACCTGTTTGAAATATTCCCCTTCAAAATACAGGTAATTATTACACAAAATACAATCCATAACTTTCATAATGAAATTCATCATGTTCTTATCAAAATTGCCCAGTTCTCTTATGGATTCATAAAATAGTTCTACACCAACCTGATGGGGTATAGAATTGAATAAGTCTATGACATCAATTGTGGTAAAGGAAACCTCCTCAGAAAAATATTCATTTTTAATTTTCTTCAGAAAACCACAAGTCGATAAGCATATGTTCAACTGGCCATAATAAATCCTTTAATATTCTGTCTATAAACACTCCCAATGTATAGGTGGAACTATTCTGAGCTGCTATTATCAATCTAAGTGGGGGATTATCAATACACTTATGTACTTTTGGGCATCCCGAACACACTGGGTATCAATGGACGGTTATTAATTAAAAAAATTATATACCATCTCATTTTTAACCACTTGTAACAAAGAATCTTCCACAAATAAATGGATTTTTCTATGTGCTATATTAATCTTGTTTCGTTAGACTATGTTGTATGTTTCAGTATCGTGTAACATGCCGCTCATGATGTTGATATAATCCAGGTATTTTATGACTTTGTGTCTCTCTGTACAATGTAGTCACTAGGTGTAGCAATTTCAATTATCAATGCTACTTTTGTCTTCTTTTCATGGACTACTACATAGGTTCATAGGTTGGTACTAGGCTATCGGTCCTAGGGCCTATACAAGCCTAGCCATAACAATTCCCTGGATATTTCTCCCCACAATATTTACTTCCCTGGACCCCTGTCTAGCAGGGCGAATGACATGATCCCCGAGGTGAATTTCCTATCTCCTATCCAATCGTCAAGGCTCCTTTTGAAGACGGCCAAGGAGGCACTCTGCTTGACATGTATGGGCAGTCTATTCCAGAGTATGGGGAGTCTCTGGGTCAGGAACCTATCCCTCAAACATGTTTTGTTCATTGTGATGACAAGGTTTAGATCCCTGGAGCGTGTGGCTCTGAGGGATTGGGATTTCTTTAAGTGAAGCATGTCCAACAGCTCAGGGTTTAACATGGCCTTGTATGTTAAGCAGAGATGGCCTCTGAGTAGAGGATATGCCACAGAGTATAGCTGGAGTTTTTTTTAGATGGTCAGCATAGGGCATCTGCTTTAGGCCTGTGATTCTTTTACTGAGGTATTTCTGTGGCCTTTCCAGCTGTTGCAGATGTTTTGTGAGGCACATACCAAATGGGGGCATTGTACTCTATAATGGGTCTAATGAGGGATGAGTACAGTGGGACAATGACCTCCTTTTTTCTGGATGAAAAGCCTTTAGTGATGAGATGTGCCACACAGAAGGATTTCCTGACTGTTGTGGCGATGTGGTTATCGAAGGTGAGACCACTGTCCACCTGTGCCCCTAAGTCTCTCATCACACTTACGGTGTTTAGTGTACTGCCACCTATGTGGTAATTCATGGGTACATGATTTTTCCCAAAGAGGATAACTATACATTTCTTGGCATTAAGCTTGAGCCCATGGCTCTGTCACCAAGCATCTGTTTCTGTAAGGCCCTTTTGTAGAATATCCACATCACTTGGGGATTCAATAATGGCTCCCAGTTTGCAGTCATCTGCGAACTTTGTTAGCCAGAGTCCCTTAGTGTTAGCCTGTACTTCAAAGAAGTACATGCCAAACAAGAGCAGTCCCAGGACTGAACCCTGAGGTACTCCACTTGTCATTTGTATGGAGCTGGATTTGGAATCGGCTACTTTTACAGTCTGGGTTCTGTTAGTAAGTCAGTTGGCAACCCATCGAGTGACGTAAGGATTTATGCCCAGCTTAGTAAGTTTATGTATGATTCCGAAGTGGGGGATGGTGTTGAAGGCCTTGGCGAGGTCCAGATAGGCTGTGTGGACCGCCATACCCTCGTCCACAACTCTGGAGACTGAGTCGAAAAAGTCAATCAGACTCAGGAGACAAGATCAGCCCTTCACGAACCCAAACTGGGTGGGGTCCAGTGTTTGAAGTTTGCCAGTGTCTTTGTTTATAAGTTCCACGATAATGCGTTCCATGCCCTTGCAGATCAGGCTCACCAGACTGATGGGCCGGTAGTTCCCAGGATCCAAGGTGGATCCACCCTTGTGGAGTGGAATAACTGTAGCTGTGCGCCACGTGCCACTCAGTGGGCACCTAGCCTGAGGTGAGGCTATGATTAAACATGACACTTAGGTGTGGTGCCAGGATGTCATCTGGTCCCATGGATGCTGTATTCTTAGCTTTGGAGAATGCGGTTTCTAACTGTGTGGCCGTGATTACTGGAATTTGGCAATCTTTTGGTATTGAGATGGGCCCTTTAGGGGGTGAGAGGGTGGTGAAGTTGGCACTAAATTGATCTGCCAGGATATTGGCAATATCCTTAGGATCAGTATATTTAATGCCATTCTGTTGTAGCTCAGAGCATATCTGAGCATTGCCACTTAGATTCTTGACATAACTATAGAATGCCTTGTGGTTGTCTTTGGAATCTTTGGCAATTTTATTTTCATAACTAGCTTTGGAGGATTTTATGAGGGCTTTCAGCTTCCTACTGAGGCTGGTAAGGTAGTTTTTTTGCATCCTGGGATTTTCCTCTTTTCGGCAACAGTTTCTTTCTTCTGTTGTATAGTTTGTTTATGGCAGGGGACCACCAGATTGGCTTCCTTTTTTTGGAGGAGAGCATCTTGGTTCTATTTGGGATGGCACGATTCATGCAAGAATGGATGTGTTCATACAGTGCCTTAGTGTAGGATTCAGCAGTTGAACTTTCAGCTCCTGTCTGCATGGATGTCATGAAGTTTGTCACTTCTGACTTGAGTAGCATGAAGTTGGCTTTGGAGACGTTTTTTACGGAGGTTTCCTTACTGGGGGTGGGTGGGGGTGGGATGTGGATGTCAAGGGTGATTTGCTTATGGTCAGACCTGACCAATGAGGGAGTGACCACTGGTGTGGAGCATCTATCTCCCATGTTGGTAATGACCAGGTCTAGGATATTGGAGCCCCTGGTGGGACATTGGATTAGCTGATCCAGGGTGTTGGAATTTATGAATTCCAAGAACTGTTGGGAAAAGGTGTTGGTACCCGAGTAGTTTTCCCAGTTAATGGCAGGGTAGTTGAAATCATCCAGTATTAGGGTGTTTGGTTGTATCTT
Source organism: Protopterus annectens (assembly GCF_019279795.1). Classification (NCBI taxonomy): domain Eukaryota; kingdom Metazoa; phylum Chordata; order Ceratodontiformes; family Protopteridae; genus Protopterus; species Protopterus annectens. The sequence goes on from NC_056745.1 coordinate 158,727,556, forward strand.
AATATTTTCCAGTATGTTTAGAAAGGTGTAGTGAGAATCTTGGGGCATGGTGGGGGATCTGCAGCAAGCTACAATTTGGATTGCAGTCTTACCTAGTGTTAGTTGCACCTGGAGAAGTTCAGATGCATTGTGTTGGGCAACTAGCCTGGAGGTGTGAATATCTTTGGTGAATATGGACACTCCCCCACCTTTAGCGTTTCGGTCTTGGTTTGGTGGCCGAAAAGTGTGGTAAGAGTTGTAGCCTGGTACTGCATCTGGTTTTCTCACATCTATTTTTTGTGCTGTTGGTAATGGATGATCCCACATGATATAAACTTCATTTTCTATTAAACTTTGTGGCTCATGTTTCCAGTGTTTTTCAGCTATTTCAGTATTGTAATGTTTGCACAATCCCCAATGCAACAGTCTTGCCACATTATTATGCCTTTCAGAATACAGTCCTTCTAACATTAGTATATCACAACCAGCAATAAGATGTGTGACTGTTTCCAATCCTGATTTATAAAACCTACATCTGTCTGTTTCTCTCACATGTTCAATGGACTTTGTAAACTAAAGTGTACGTAGTCCACTATCTTGGGTCACGAATATTAATCTTTCGTCTTTTGGTTTAAATTCACCTCTCCTTAACTAATCCTGCATTCAATCCTGGTAAACATGAGGTTGTTCCAAGAGTTTTCTATATTTCCAACTATATTAATGCATTTTCCACATTTCCTTCCTTCTCATCTGATTCTTCACCTTATATTCTTTCGTTTTTTGGCACATTCAGTTGCTGCCTGATTTTGATCTACTTCTAGTCTGATTTCCATTCCCGCTTGACACAGATATGTTTCTACTAAACTAAGCAAGGAAGTCATCTTAGAATTATTCTCCTCATGTTTCAAAACTTTCACTACATTTGTGTCTTGTGAGGTGAGTAGATATATATGAGTGTCTCATGACTGCAGATTTCAATGTAATCAATTTCGAGGAGACCCACACCTCATTCATAATGAGGAATATATAGTCATGGTATGCACTGATTTTCATAAATAAGTTGATGAGCATGAAGCATCTTTCTTGTTTTCCTGTCCAACCTATCCAACACCTTTTGGGGACAGTCAATCACTCCAAAACTGTAAGCTAGGACAGGAAGAGCAAACTGGTTTATAGCTTGGACTTTGTTCCTAGATGTCAGTGTTGTTTTCAGTATTAATTTTAGTCTTCTAAAATATTCCCTACTAAGTTTTATTCACATTTGTTCATGTTTTACTGTTCATCCTTCATTAATTCCTAAATATTTATACACTCCCTCTTGCTCAAGTTCTTTTATATTACATTCCTATCCCAAACTTTTCCTTTACTACACTGCCAGTCATGGCTTGGCAGGCCAAATTGCTTGCCTCCTGTCTTGAAGCTCAATCTAATGCATGGCTTTCCACTAGTACAAGGACCAGATCAACATCCCTTCCTTGAATGGTTGAGTCAAAATTAGTCACTCATTACTATTCACTCCTGAATGGCTCTTTCAGCACCCAGGCCTACTAGCTGACCCAGGTCAGTGAAGCAACACTCAACACTCGTCACTTTGTGGATGGGAGCAGGCTAAACCCAGCATCTAAGATGTCCTATCATAGCTCAATGTAGATTTCCTAGGCAAATGTTTTGGACCTAGAATTATTCTTAATTATGCATTCTTTCCTCAATCTATTCCCATCACTGCTGGATACGCCATCATCTACCCTGTTGCTGAAGGTTGCTAAAAATGCATATTTCTTCTAGGTAAAAGACCAAGTACACTCCCAGCAGATAACAGCATTCTAAGGCTAAAAAGTGTTGGAGAGTACTGCATTCTATGAAAATAATGTCAAGAGGAACTGCATGAGGTGCACTCATCATTACCCAGACTCCCTAGTGGGAAATGGGTTCCACTGGGTCAAACATCTTACTGCTTTCAGAAGACTCCCTAGTGGGAAATTGGTTCCACTGGATCAAAAATTTTACTGCTTTCAGAAGACTCCCTAGTGGGAAATGGGTTCCATTTGGGTCAAACATCTTACTGCTTTCAGAAGACTCCCTAGTGGGAAATGGGTTCCATTGGGTCAAACATCTTACTGCTTTCAGAAGACCCCCTAGTGGGAAATGGGTTCCACTGGGTCAAACATCTTACTGCTTTCCGAAGACTCCCTAGTGAGAAATGGGTTCCACTGGGTCAAACATCTTACTGCTTTCAGACTTTAGAAATGAGGGGACATTTATCACTTTAAACTGAAATAAAAGCAATCAAAATATTGTCTTATTAAATACTTCATACCATCAGGTTATAGTCTAGCACCTAACAAAATACACAAACTGACTTAAGTTATGGCTGCCTTCATCTAACATATATACACACACACACACACACACACACACACACACACACACACACACACACACACACACACACAAATACTGTCACACAGATTACAAAAATGTATCTTAAAATCCTTCTGCATCCACTGCAACCACAATCACAGTAGCAGATGCCTGTTTAACATGGGATGCAATCAGCAGCAAAATGAATGATAGCACAGTCTCCACCACTGCATGAGCAAGTGAGGAAATCTGGCTCATGAATGTCTGTGTGAGTGTGAGAGAGAGAGAGAGTGTGTGTGTGTGTGTGTGTGTGTGTGTGTGTGTGTGTGTGTGTGTGTGTGTGTGTGTGTGTGTGTGTGTGTGTGTGTGTGTGTGTGTGTGTGTGTGTGTGTGTGTGTGTGTGTGTGTGTGTGTGTGTGTGTGTGTGTGTGTAAAAAGAAAAAGAACAGTTAACAATAAAAATTAAAAGCTGGATTTACCCACCCCAATAGTTCAAAAGAAATGCAGAGATGATTTCTAAAGTACATGTAGTCCTTCATATGGATGACATTGTGGTTACCGTCTTTGTCCTCTTGCCGGAGGTGGCCCAGAATCTTCAGTTCTACTAATGCTTGGTGGTGAAATCTAAAAAAATTATGAAAACAAGAATTCAAAAAGTATTTTAACATTACTACTACTAAAAATAAACAATGACTGTAAAGTACAGTTGTGTAAGCTAACTTACTAGTGGATGTTCAAATGATCACACCTTCCATGTGCCCAAACTTTGTAGCAACTCAAGCTGAGCTCAGTAAAAGACAAGTTCGGGTGCCAAGCCCTTCAGAGCTTTCCTGCCAAAAGAGAGAGGGAGGGTGAGCCCTAAAAAGATAATGCTAAGAGGAACAAAAAAAATGTCCACATAGCATAAACTCACCAAAAAACAAGTAGAGTGTAGGGAGGGAGCAGCTACTCCAGCAGTGATCACTTGAACATCCACTATTATGGTACATCTGCTTACAAAGCTGTACTATATTCATCATATTGATCACCGCTGCTGTAGCCTTAGCTATATGGGTAGATTACCATAGCTTACTACATTGGGAGGTGGAAGGAGAAGAGTCCAGGAGTCCCTGAAGAACCCTGGAAAGCCTGATCTAGGCTTAGAGAAGGAATCAAGCTTATATTGCTTTGTAAAGCTATGTACAGAGGGCCAAATTGCAGTTACTAGAAAACTTCTAAAATCCAACCCTTTACAAAAAGCCACAGATAAAGCCAAGGCCCTGGCAGAGTGGGCATTGACCTGCCTGGAACAGTTTTGTTGCGGTAAGTATAACAAAAGATAACAACCTTAGACAACCAGTTGGAAATAGTTTGTTTTGACACAGGTTATCCCTTTTTTTTACCTTCACAAGAAATAAGCAATTGATCCAAAGATTTGAAAGATTTAGTTCTGTCAAGATAATACTAGGACTGTTTGTGGACATCAAAAGTACAGAGTGTCCTTTCTCCCTCATTTTTGGGTTCAAGAAAGAAAACAGGGACATGTATAGTTTGGCTTAAAGCAAACTTGGATATACCACTTTAAGCATAAAAGAAGGATTAGTTCTCAAAGAAACCCTGACCCTCTGGAAAATTAGATAGGGTTGACTCACTATAAGAGCTTGCAATGCCGATACCTTTATTGTACAGGTCACAGCAATCACTAAAACCGGTTTCCATGTTAAAAACCTCAAATCTGCCATGTCAGCTGGTTCAAATGGAGCAAGTGTTAATTTCTCTAACGTAATATTAAGATCCCTAGAAGGCGCCACTATTTTTCTTAGAAGTCTCTTATGCACAACCCCTTTCAAAAACATTTTGATATGAGAATGCATTGAAAGAGGAAGATCCATGGGCACTGGGCAGACATGCTGAAATGCCTGATAAATTAACCTAGAGAGAGGAGTAAGAAAGACCTTAGGATAATAATTCACAGAGATATTGTAAAACCAGAGAACAACTACTCCTGAATGGGTGCTGGTTATGCTGTTGGCACCAACTAGAAAACTTATTCCACTCATTAAGATATGATTTCTAGGAGCATGTATTCTTGCCTCCATTAGTACCTGCTGCATAACTTCACTAAATAGGTGTTTAAAGGGAATTAACACCATATCATCCAGACAGTCAGCTGAAGCTGACTGAGGTCAGGGTGTATCAAACACCCCTGTTCTTGTGTGAGTAGATCCAGTCTGTGAGGAAGCCTGTGGTAATTGCCCCTGGTCATTTCCAAAAGAAGGGAGCATGGCTGCCTGGGCCAGAAGGGAGTCACCACAATGTTCAGGAGGGATTTCTTCTAAATCTTCAGAAGTACCTTGGATATTAGTGGAAAGGGTAGAAAAAAACATATAGGAACATTCCTGTACAAGGAAAAAAGAAGTTATGTCTTACCTTAATGTTTCATCTGTGTTGTTGATCTTCATCTATTCTTGACTGTTGGGTGTCGGTTCCGATCCACGAAGCCAGTCAAGCCGTGCTCTTGCCAGCTAAAAATCTCTCAAGCTAATAGTCTACCCACAATGCCCCTCTCCCATTTACCTCAGATCAAGTTTGCAGACTTACAGAAAGCCAGAAAAACCATGGGCCCATATGAAGAAGCCATGTCCAAGGTGAACCCTAACGATGCACCCAGGACAAGAGTTCCTTCCTCCAGGAATTCACAGGAGGGGGAAGGCGGGTGAGATGCCAAGAACAGATGAAGACAGATAACACAGATGGAACGTTATGGTAAGACATAACTTCTTTATCTGACGTTGTCAATCTTCATCTATTCTTGACTGTTGGGACAGAGTCCCCAGCTACTTTAGATCCCAGGTGGCCCCTATGAAAGGATATTCTTGACAAACATAAAACCAAAGAAAGCTCCTCCCCTGGAGACCAGATCTAATTTGTAATGAGTGCTAAAGGTTTGTGGAGTAGCCCACGTTGCTGCTGTGCATATTTCATTCATGGAAACTTGGAATGGAAAACAGCTGAAGTGGCCATTGACCTGGTGGAATGCACTCTCATTGGTGCAAGTAACTGGAAATTCTTTTTATTATATATGTAAGTAATACAATCTCTTAGCCATTTTCACAAGGTAAATTTGGAAATGGGCTTCCCTAAAGTTGGGCCGGAGAAGGAAACAAACAACTGTTCTGATTTTCTAAATTCTTTAGTTCTGTTGAGATAGAAACATAATTGTCTGTGAACATCCAACAAATGTAGACAATGTCTGCCCTTGTTGGAAAAATTGAGGAAGAAAACAGGCAAGTCTATGGTTTGATTTATGTTGGACTCTAAGTCTACCTTTGGAAGAAAGGATGGATTAGTTTTGAGTGAAACTCTATCTTTGTGAAAAAATTAAGTAAGGGAATTTTGAGCATAAGGCCGGGATCTCAGAAACTCATCTTGCTGAAGTTATAACTATGAGGAAAAGCGTTTTCCATGAAAGAAACCTCAGGTCACATGTTGTGCTGACTCAAAAGGGGAAAGCACCAAAGACTGGAGAACAATGGGTAAAATCCCATGGTGGTTGGGGGGTCTTTAAATGGAGCCGCCAAGTGCAGAGTTCCTTTGAGGAACACTTTACATAGTCTATGACAAATTAGAGGAAGGTCCCAAAAACCATTATGAAAATTAGAAAGGGCAGCCAACTGGACTTTAACTGTAGAGGCGGAGGCCCCTTAATCAAAAAGAATGGTAGAAATTCTAGAACTTTTTCCACCAGAGCAGAGAAAGGATCGAGATTATCACAAGCCCAGATTGAAAGTTCCTCCACTTACTAAGGTAACGTTTCCTGGTGGATGGTCTGTGGGAAGCCAGCAGAAGTTTCCGCACTGGTGTGGATATATCTTTACACCTGGTGACTAGTAGAATTGGAAGAACTAAGCTGTCAGCTTGAGGTTTTGAAGGCTGGGGTGCATCAGTCCCTGAGAGTGAGACAGGAGGTCTTGAACTGGGTCCAGAATCCATGGACGGTGGTCTAGATGAAGCCACAAGAAGGGGAACCAAATTTGTCAAGGCCAATAGGCCAATAGAGTGCAATGAGGATTATTTTGCTTCTCAAACTGGCTGCTTTCTTAAGAAAAAGTGAGATTACAGGGAAGGGAGGAAGGCATAGAGGAGACCCGGGGGCCAGTCGAGGAGAACAGCATCCATCTGTGACTCCCCCTGAGGGGGAATCAGGGCAAAGTAGCTTTTTCACTTGTTGTTTTGGGGTGATGCAAAAGGTTGCAGCAAGGCTGGCCCCAGAGTCAAAAACTCCTCACTATCTCGGGATTGAGAGACCACTCATAAGGCAGTAGAATGCATCTGCTCAGTTTGTCCAAACTCCTCGGGATGTGCATTACTATCAGAAAACATTTGGAGGAAATAGCCCATTGCCATACTCTAACAGCCTCTCGACATAGTGGGTAGAACTTAGTTCCCCCTTGTTTGTTGATATACCAGACCACAGACATGCTGTCTGATTGGATCGCATTAGTTCAGTGGGGGAGGACAGATTGAAAGGCTTGCAATGCTAAAAGCACTGCCCTCAACTCCAGGACATTGATATGCAGGTTGGCCTCTATCAGGGACCAGGTGCCTTGAACTGTTCTTCCCAGATAATGCCACCCTCCCACTCCATCTACGAGGCATCCACGGTCACTATGTCCTTGGGTTGAGGGGGGAGACAAAAGGACCGCCTAATAGGATTTCCTCAGATTCCATCCACCAGGATAGGTCTTTTTTGCAGTGGCTGGTGATTAATATGGGGTAGTTCATTGGATGGGTTAGAAAAGGCCATTGTGATGCTAGAAGCCATTGTAGTAGATGCATGTGGAACCTTGCTAATGGAACTAAAGTGATGGTCACTGCCATGGACCCAAAGCTTGAAGGACCAGAAGAGATGGAACTTTGTTTTTTGCAAAGAATGTGATGTACTTGAGATTTTATCTTCTGTAATCTGTGTTGGGGAAGAGAGGCTACACCAGAAATGGTGTTTAGATGATCTCCTATGAATTCTAAATCTTGGAAGGGTCTTAGTTGAGATTTTGTTGATTGATTGTGATTCCTATGCTCAGGAATAAATGCAAAGTGAATTTTGTTGTTAGAGGTAGTAGATGCCTGGTGGGAGCAGTGATGAGCCAGTCATCTACATATGGAGACAACCAGAATCTGTGCAGTCTCAAGTGAGCTGTCACTGCTGCCATACATTTGGTGAACACCCTGGGGGTTGTGGTGAGACCAAATGGCAACACTCTGAATTGAAAATGATTTGCGCCCAGCCAAAAGCGGAGAAACCTTCTGGAGTGCTAGTCCATTTTTATGTGGTAGTACACGTCTTGAAGGTCTAAATAGTACATCCAATCAATTTCCTCCAAAAGGGAAGTATAGAATGAACCATGACCAACTGGAGTTTGGACTGTTGAACAAATTTGTTTAGAATGCTGAAATCCAGTACAGGTCCCCAGTCCCCTGTCTTTTTTGGCACTAAAAATAATTTTGTGTAAAATCTGGATCCTGTCTGGTGTGGTGGGACTTCTTTGATAACCCTTTTTTGTAGCAGCTTTTGGATTTCTAAGGCTGCTTGGTCTCTCTGACTGGGTGGAACATCGGGAAGACTTGTTAGCCTGAGATAAAGGGTGAAGGGGATAGAATAACATCTGGTAATAATTCTGTGCACCGAAACATCTGTGGTTATTCATCTCCAGGCTTTTAAGAGTCTCTGGAACCCTGATTCTGCAGGCCACCTCTGCCTCGGGGTCGGCATCTTCCATTAAAGTCCCCCCACCTCTGCCCCAAGGGGAGCTCTCACCACATTTGTCTTGGAAAGCCCCTTGGGACATTTTGAACCCCATCTTCCCATGCCTCTGATTCCTAGTGTAGGATCCTTGGGGTGTGGAAAAACATATGCCCACAGCAAATAGGGACTTCCCATCTTTCTCACACCTGGCTAGAGTTTCTTTAACTTTGAGGCCAAACAAAGAACATTAATCAAAGGGAGCATTGGCAAAGGAAGACTTGAATGACACCGCAAACTCACACAGGCACATCCAGGTGTGTCATCTAATAGCAACGCCTGAACCACATAACCTGGTCGTCCCTTCATCTGCATGTGAAATGAGCCTCATCGACGAATTGGAAATAGACTCAAGGGTAGTTAACTGGGAGGTCACTTTTTCATGGACCTTATCAGATACAGCTCCTGCTAGGGTATCTGATAGTTCCTTGATCAGATCCCTATAGAGCCTAGTAAAATGTGCCAGAAAATTTAAGGAACCTTAAGGCAAAAGTCGATGATGCACAGACACAGTTTCCAAATCTTTCCTTTGCTCTAGACTCTCGGTTAAGAGGATGAACAGAGGAACTTTCTTCAGCAAGTTCCTTTTTAGTGGCCACCACTACCACCATAGCATTGACTGCTAGCCTTTAGCCCAATGTTGGTGGTCCTCAGGTGCAGAAAGGATCTTATCTGGTCTCTGGGGAATCAGTTCTATGGAGGCAGGAGATTTTCCAAGCCTGCTGAGCTATCAGTTTAATGAGATCATTAGCAGGAGGGGTCACCCAGGAAGTAGATGGGCGAGAACCAAAGACTTACAAGTACAGAGACTCCTCAGAGGTAGGGTCCTTGGGCTTCCAGTTACCCCTCTGTTTAAGGATTTCAAGAATGTCTCCAAAGGAGACATCTTCTGGGAATGACTGGGGGAAGCTCTCCACTTCATCGAAATCAGTGTCCTCGGTGACGGATTCTTCAGGGGAGTCCAGGTGTTTACTCTTACACATTTTCTTCTGAGGAGGTCTCAGAAGAAGAGTGGTCCTTAGTTGGGATAACTTGCAACCTTGAAGCTCATTGTCCAGGTGCGGAGGTTGGTGGGAGCTCCCAGTAAGAAGGGGCCAGGGGATGAAATTCCGATACAGTAGAAGCCACCTGAGAACCTGTGGTGGCCAATGCCTTCTCCATAGCCTGGAAAGCAGGTCTCCCTGAGGAGGGATAGGAGCCTGGAATTGAGAAAGATGAACTTGGAACCGGGATCATACCCTGCCCTGAGAGACCAACCTCCAAGGCAAGTTCTGAGGAAGGACCCCCAGCCACCGGACTCCCAAGAGGAAAGGACAACTCAGAATAAAAAAAACAGGAGTCAACTCAAACCTCTGGGGCCTGACAGCAGAGCATGATGTCAGGACTGCATCAGTTCTGAAAGAACCGAGGAAATCAGAGCCGAGTCCGGAATTGAAGGCAAGGGGGCTGTCAGTGCCAGAGCAATAGGAACCTGAGTAGTAGAAGTGGGGAGCTCTAAAGCCTCCAAGGAGGTCAGAGGAGGAATAGCCGGAGGAGTCCTGGGAGAAAAAAATCCCTGCTCCAGGAGGGAGGAGGGTTTGGGAAGAAGAGGGACCCCTCGCCATGAGAAGCTGATCCACCAACCTCAACACATTGACCTCTGTAAGACTCCTGGAGGAGCGAACCGACAAACCAGATATTCTGGCCTTTCTAGAAAGGGACTGGGAAGTTGACCACAGAAGGGGGTCAATGGAAGGGGAACACTTCATCCTGGGTGTATATACCAGAAGATGAATTTTCAGCACTGAAGTGGAGGGTGATGTGTTGTGGTGCAGAAGGAGATGTCAGCACCGATGTGGAAACTAAAGAAGCCGGTGCCAACTGAGGTACTGGTGCGGGAGCCGGTGCTGGTGTTGGAGTCAGTGCCGAAGGTGCCAAAGTGACTGGTGCCGAAGAAAGAATCGGTCCAGAGAGCTTCGGAACCTTAGCTTTCAGCACCAAGGAGGAACTAACAGAAGGAGACTTTTGCTTTTTGATGTTGGTTTGGATGGAGATACTGGCACTGAGGAGCTGGTTTTGGAACTAGAGGCCTTAGGAGACTTGTCGGCCTTGGATAATGCTTCTTCAAAAGGGGACTTAAGAAGCTCTTTAAGAATGAGCTTATTTTGTTGCCTACCAAGGTCCTAGTACTGAAGACCTGGCAGATAGAACACTCAGTGTCTAAATGAGGAGCACCTAGACAATACACACAAGCCGAATGCCTGTTGGAGTTAGTCATTTTTTGGCCGCAGTCCTGGCACTGCTTAAAATCAGTCATGCCTGTAGACTTTTCTGCCATGTTGACAAGTGGCAGAGGAGAAGTCAACAAACACACCATATACACACATGAAACAAAGAAAGGAAAGAACAGGAGGAAATTGTACCAACAATGGTAGAAAGAACTACCAAAATGGTAAAGCAAAAGGGAGAGAGGAAAGACTACCAGGTGGTAGGAAAAGACTACCAACAGGTATGGAAACGCACTCACAGAGGAAAAGGTGGGTAGAAATATGAAGAAAATTAAAGTTTTATGAGAATGAAAGGAAGAAAGACTAATATATTTTAAAATTTACTTAGCTGTGAGAGGAGTGTCAGCTGATGTGTGTTGCTATAAGAGTGGCAAATAAGATTTGAAGTAAATGGGAGAGTGGCATTGTGGTAGACTATTAGCTCGAGAGATTTTTGGCTGGAGCGAGCTATATAGTGGCCATACCAGTTGCGAGGATTGGAACCAACATCCAACAGTCAAGAATAGATGAAGACTGACAACACCAGATAAAAAGATATCTGTCTTCCAGAACTTCTTGTATGGAGTCGTGGAGCAGAATCTTGCCAGCTGACTATTTAGAGATATGGCAAAGAGGTCTACTTGAGGAACTCCCCACAGATGGATCAAATCTTGGAAAATCACATGATCTAGTTTCCATTCATGATGGTCTGCCCTTGTCTTGCTCAGCTTGTCTGCCACACAGTTTTGCTCAAACTGAATGTAGGATGCCTGTAGAATGACACTGTGCCATGAAGCTATATCCCAAGCTAGCATGGCTAACCTGCAAAGGGGGCAGAATCTGGTTCCTCCTTGCTTGTTAATGTACCACATGACTGTGGTATTGTCTTTAACAACTTCAAGAGGTCCTCGGACCAAAGATGATTCACAGAGTTGAATGTCTTGATCAGAGCAAGCATCTCTTTCATATTTATGTGGTTATGTATGTCCTTGGTGTCCCACACAGCTTGCACTTTAATCTCTTCAGAAACTACTCTTCAGTGGCAGCAATTCTCTAAAGGATCTGGTACCCAAACTTGTCTTTTAGTCAGTTCAGCTTGAGCTACCAAACAGCTTGGACACATGGAAGGTGCCCTGATGCTTTGGAAGCTGGCCAGCTGTTATATCCTTGGCAGGATATAACCCATACTGCTAAGGCTACTGCAGTAGTGATTAACATGATGAGTATCTTGCTTTACACAAATTACAAACCAAAACACAAGACCGAAAAGGATTTAACAAAAACGAAACTGGTGACTTTACAAGTTTAATTTATTTTGTAGCTAAGTAGCTTCTCTTCCCATGTCTATGCAGACATTTTCATGAATTTAAACAAACAAGAGTCTAAAGAGTATTATATAAGTAGATCATGGACCTATTGGATAGACAAGTACTGGTAGCAAGCATAATACAATAAGATCTCAGTCCTGAATTTTTTATTATTAGAACTTATAATGTACAATGATATTTAAGTATTTGCTGTGAAGACAAAACTTGTACAACTCCAATGTTTCTGATAACAACTGAGTTGCAGGTCACCTATCCTAGCTATCAAGAAGCATGCAAGAAGTCCTTTAGTGCTGCTGCTTTATCAAGGTCAGTCCCTAATGGCCACAGTTCACACTTGAACACAGACTACAAGTACTATGGGCTGGAACTCTAGCACTCTCAAAAGGGGCAAACCGTTCTGTCTAGCAAATTTTCTCTTGCACAGTGCAAATACTTCCTTTCTTATACTAAGGCTTAGTGCTTTGAACCTTCTTTTCTCCTCAAATACTGCACTTCCTGTCAGTTCTTCAATGGGAATTTGGATTAGGTATGAACGGGGGGGGGGGGGGGGGGGCAATGGCAAAGTGAGTTATTGCTGCCTTACAGCAAGAGGGTCACCAGTTCATTTCTTAGCTGGGCAGCCTTCTGTATGGATTCCGCATATTCTCCTGTATTCAGATGGGTTTTCTTTCGGTTATCTGGTTTACTCCCACATTCCAAACACATGTAGTAGAAGAACTGGTTCATTTAAACTAGCCATAGGTATGTGTGATATGGAAGAAAGGCAGGGCAATCTACTTCCCTTGCCAGCTAATCTCTGTGGATGGTGTCAGATGTTCATGTGTTCATTAAAGGAGTCAGATGCAACTTGACAGTATCAGATGGATGGACCAATGGTGTCTCTAGGACTCACAGTTATACAGCAAGTTTCATTTCACTAAGATTCACTAAATCGTAAAACAATGTCTTTACATAAAAATCAAATATGCAAAATATTGCAATAAAAACATTGTTAAAAACTCAAATAAAACTGTTTCTGCAGGAGAAATACACTCCCTAATGTAGGGGCTTCACCCCCACACCTCTGATCTTTAACTGTACTAACCCCAAGGTCACAAAAACTTGGAGTAAAGAAACAAGTAATATTACAATATGATATTTTCTCTTTACCATGATGTATGTACATGAACTCAGAATCAACATATAAAATACAACACATCATATCTGACAAATATTTCTGTGATTAAAGTAGTCTGCAACAATCCAAAATTTCACTAAAATATACCTCAGACTTTGGCAACGGGCGATCTCCTCTCAGCGGTTTCTGATAGCAACGCATATCTCTGGGAAGTCCAACATCATAGCGGACAGGTTGAGCAGAGCTATACTCATGCCACATGAGTGGTCTCTCAAACAATCGGTAGCAGAAGAGATTTGTCAAAAGTGGGGCCTTCCTTGCTGCGATCTTTTAGCTACACCCCAAAACAGCAAATGCCCCGACTTCTTCGCCCTCTTCCCCCTTCCAGGCCATCCCCTCAGAGACGCTCTAGTCCAAGATTGGCCTCGGGGACTTCTCTATGCCTTTCCACCTTTTCCTCTAATCCCACAAGTAATTCAGAAAGCAACCGCCTTGAGAGCCAAGTTGATTCTCATTGCCCCTTATTGGCCTCGACAGATATGGTTTCCGTTTTTACATCGTTATCTTTTGGTACAGCCTTGGCATCTGGACCCAGCTCCAGATCTGTTGACCCATCAGTCGGGGCAGCTGCACCAATCCTTACATTCTCTCAACCTCACTGCTTGGTTGTTCCACTTCCGTCCTTAGCCAGGCTTCCTATGATTTCTAATCCCGTCCGGGATATCATAGTAGCTTCCCTTAAATCTTCCACCAGAAGGATTTACACTAGTAAATGGAAACACTTCTCCTTCTGGGCAAAGGCAAGGAATATAAATCCCTTTACTGCCCCAATTCATTCTTTCTTAGACTTCCTAGCCAAAATTTTTCATTCAGGGTCTTCTGCCTCTACAGTAAAGGTTCAGTTGGCAGCCATATCGAATTTTCATACAGGCTTATCGGACCACAACATCATGTCCAATAAGCTTTGCAAAGCCTTCCTTAAAGGTGTATATTTACTTAAGCCTCCGATCAAAGACCCTCCACCTCAGTGGGATCTTAATTTAGTCTTAACATCCTTGATTCCCCCCCCTTTGAACCTGCGGTCTCCTGTCCATTGAAATTTCTTTCCTGGAAGACACTCTTCCTAGTCGCCATTACTTCTGCTAGGAGAGTATCACAGCTTCACGCCCTCTGCATTCGTCCTCCCTACTTAATCTTTCATAAAGACAGAGTTTCTCTAAGGACTAATCCATCCTTCTTACCCAAGGTGGCTTCGCAGACAAATTTAAATCAATCAATTGATCTCCCAGTTTTTTTCCCAAACTATACTAATAGAGCGGAGCAAAAGCTACATTATTTAGATGTTCATCGCCTTCTTTCTTGCATCCCACCCACCATCTCCCTGGCCTGGACAGACCTTGTTCACCATCTAGGTGTCCTCGGATATATATAGTGTAGATAATTATCTTTGGGGTTTTTTATCCCTCTTCCTCCTCCTTCCAGTTGGAGGATTTTGTTTTATTGGCCTATGCTAGTTTTTTTCAGCTTCCAAACGAGATCTGGGGAGTTATCGCCTAGCATCATGGGATATAGGGTTGCCTCGAGCCGGTAAAATAAGCTCTTGAGCTTTAGTAAGTGGCCGAGTTGGAGCCGAGGATCGGCTCCGAACCCATCCAGCAAGAATGAAGGCGAGATTGACAACTTAACATCTCAGAATCAACATATAAAATACAACATATCATATCTTACAAATATTTCTGTGATTAAAGTAGTCTGCAACAATCCAAAATTTTACTAAAATATACCCAACTTTTCAAATCTTGAGAAAATGAGACAACATAAGCAAGCGCCCTCTTGCCTCTGGCTAACACGTAGATGATAATGACAATTTTTTCCCATTTTTTCTTAACTATATTTGACTATCACATTTAAGACAAAGTACCTCAATCGTGGTACAGCACAGCACACATTGCTTCTGAAGCAAAGTATGCTGCTTTCTGCTCAGTGATGCAATGATAGAGAATACACTGCTCTACTACAACCTCCATTTTCTCCTGACTACATTACCGCTACTGGCTCCCTAACATACTCCAGAATCCTCTTTGTCAGAGTCAACATGAAGGCATTTACTTCATTCTGTTATCCAAGGTCTGATTCCCTCAAACTCTGAGCAAGTCATGCCATCAGACAGTACTCTTGGGTCACCCCTGAAAAGGGATTTCTGCGTCCAGTGGGTTTATCAGGTTAACAAAAAAGTGTACATTCTTTACAGGGCATGGTGTCTACTGTCATAAATTTCACGGTTAGCACTGCCTTAATGCATTCTCACATTTTAAGATATTTTTCAATGAGTTCAACAAACTGATAAGGCTATCATTTTAATTTTCTCAGTGTCAGTTTTGCAATAGTGTTCTTTAATAATACAATATTCAATTAATAATATTTTCAGAAAAATCTTTCTCAAAACAAACAAAAATGGTAGTCTCACCAAAAATAAATGAAACCCTAAAGCAACAGACAATAAAAATCTAAAAGTCTATTTTTAAAGTGATATAGTCTTAGAACACACACCTGGGTCTCCACTAAAAATTGGCTTCGTTCCAAGTATGACTTTCCCGATAAATAAAGTTAGTTAGTTAGTTAGTTAGTTAGTTAGTTAATTAATTAATTAATTAATTAATTAATTAATTAATTAATTAATTAATTAATTAAATTTATCACATTAGCTGGGTGAGGAAGAAAACAAACACCATGAATATAAGTGCTGTTTCTACTATAGAAACATATCTTTGGGAATTAGAAGTTGGAGGATATGATTAAAGGAACTGTTTTTTGATCACAAATAAGTCCATTCTGCTTACTGCAACAGCAAATACAAATAAAACAAAATAAAACAGCCATTTACAGTGCTTCAGTAATATAAACGTATGCAAGTGCACTGAGTGCAGAGGTATGACCACTGTTTGGGTGGATATTTAACTTACTCATATGTACCCAGTTAAGACAAAAAATATTTTACATAATGGATGTGCCTCTCTAAATTATCTAGCTGACTTCCTATCAGATTATGGCAGCCATTCACCAGATGTCCTCCTATGTCTCATGAGATTTACTGAAGCTATGGAGTTCTATCATTCATGGGGGAAGACAGTGGTGAATGGTAATTCAGGTTATTACACACACGGTACAACTATTTAAAACAAAATCAATTGGTTTTGATTGAGTAAGGACAGACAGTCATGGACATTTCCTTGATCTTTGGTCATGAGTGCTTTTTTAATATTTAGCTGTTACACTAGCATACTAACTTCAAAACTACAGTTATGGTAGTTCTATATAAGTGAGCAAATAATAATTCTGGCAAATAACAGGAGCATTAAAATTGTAAAATAAAACGTTAAGTATTTATTGAGTGTTGCAAGTATAGGTTTCGGTATCCAGATATTGGAGTGGTGTCAAAAACACAAAAGGCGTGTGTTTCTCATCTGAAAAGTGAATGATATGTGAGGAATTTAAATGACAAAGTGAGGGTCTCAGATAGAAAAAGACATTTACTTTTTCCCATAAACAATGGCAAGAATTCAGAAACTCATAATGCACTGCATAATTCTGACTGTAGAAAAGACGATATATCATGCCAGAGCAATTCACAGAGTGCTACAGCATTACATCAGTAAGAAGGCTCCAGTCCCTAGAGCTACACAGATCTTGCTGGAGAAGAATGCATGCAAATATGGCAGTCTAAGGGAGTGGCTATGTTAATTAGCAATGTACACTTCCCAGGAACTTTTCACCGGGGTTGGAATAGCACAGTAGGGAATTCAAGGAACAGCTCTATCATTTGAGGAACGAAACACAAAGGTGTATGCCATATTTGTCAGTGTACATCCATTCACTGCTATGACAGGAGAGACGCTGTTAATGGCACATGGCACAACAGTTAGTGTGTGTGTGTGTGTGTGTGTGTGTGTGTGTGTGTGTGTGTGTGTGTGTGTGTGTGTGTGTGTGTGTGTGTGTGTGTGTGTGTGTGTGTGTGTGTGTGTGTGTGTGTGTGTGTGTTTGCACATGGCACACCTGTTTGTAGGTGGTTGTGCAACTGTATTGCATGGGTTGGTAGGGGGAACACAAATGTAGTTACATATAACTGTGCAGTGCTCTACTCAGAGACATGATAATGAGCCACTTGTGAGATGTTGCTCCATGCAGCATTATCATGACTCTGTGACATTGCCCAAATGGCACCAACAGTGATATCTTTATGTATCTCAGACAATATTTTAGAAACAGTGTGCTGCTTCACTAGAATACGTGAATATTGAAAAATAAAGAAAATTATTCCAATTAGATGAAACTGAAATGAGCTGAGGAGTTGTCTAATGATGTACATATCACATGTTGCATGAATATAATTGAGTTGACTTTGATAAAACATTTAATTCAGAAGCACTTATCTTCTGTGGCACTTTTGCTTAACAGAGTTTTAAGTCAATGATTTTATTTCTACACAGCTAGCACCATCCTTTCTTTCTTTGTTTTTCACAGATGTTATAAATTACAAGAGTGGTTCTATGACTGAAATGGATATAAAATGTCTGATCAGTATTCCCAACAGAATCCAGTCCTTTTACAAATGTGTTGTCAAAGGGACAATATAACACTGCAATGAAACATGGGTTAAGTAGTCTGGCATATGTGACCATTAGACAGCATTAGTTACTATTTAAAACAGAAATATCTGATCAGCATTCCCAACACAAACAAATATTTTATAAACATTTAAACATTAGTTCAGTAGTCTGGCATATATGACCATACAACAATTTTCAGTCTTATGTAAAACAACATTCTTTCTTACCTTCACTCTGCAACTTGTGAATGGAACAGCAAAGTTTTTAATGAGTTCTGTCACTTAGTTACTGAGTAGTTATATTAGGGTCTATATTGCAGTGTCAAAAGACATGTTCGCCGAACACATCTTAATCGACATGGAAATATTGACTAGTCAAATATCTGAATGGCTGAGTTAGTGAATTTTTTCCCCAGGGGAAAAAACTGCATAGCCATCATCTGGAATCTGCCCTTTTCCTCACTGTAGTGCAATCCTGGAGTTGATATTTGGTTGGGGGGAGTGTGGGGGGCACAGCCCCCCACGTTGTAAGGTTTGAAAGTGTGTTTTTTTTTCTGTATGGCGAAGCGATTTTTCCCCTAGGAAAAAAATTGGTTAACTCGGCTGTTCGGGTTTTTGACAAGTTGATATTTCTGTGTCGATTAAGATGGGTTCGGTGAACATGTTTTTCGACATGGTAATATAGACCCGCTATATTACATTTTAAAGTCTGAAGCCACGGTGGTACAGCGGTAGCGTTGTTGCCTCACAGCAAGAGGTTCTCCTGTTCGATTCACGGTTGGAGTGCCTTCTGTGTGGAGTCTGCATGTCCTCCCCGCAGTCGAGTGGCCTCCGAAAGACATGCATGAATGGGCGTGCCTTCACTGAAGGTTGGGCATCTGGCTGGCAACTCGGCACCATAAAAAATCTACTGCTAATCATTAGTGGACCGGAGTTCTGCTGTGCCGACCCCTAACCGGGAAAAGCAGAAAAGACAAACATATTATATTTTAAAGTCTGTCACTGGCATGCACGCAGGTTAACTGTTTCTGTACTGTGTATAACTTCAATGAATCTTCATTTGTATACATATACTGCTTATCACTTGTTTCACATGCATATGTATATGTATATTCATACATATCATATGGCGCAGGTCAGTTTCACTTTGGAATCTCGAAATACTGAAATATCGAATTTCAGTATCTCAGGACCAAAGTGTCAAATCTGCAGTTGCGCAAATCTTCAGAATGTTGAATACAGAAATCTCGAACATGCAGTGGTGATGGCGCGTTTTGGTAATTTTAATGTTTTGCAGACTCCACACAGAAGGCACTCCAACCGTGAATCGAACAGGAGAATCTCTTACTGTAATATAACAGGTCTACTCAGAGGCGATCTCTGCTTAACATACAAGGCTATGTCAAACCCTGAGCTGTTGAACATGCTCCACTTAAAGAAATCCCAATCCCTCAGAGCCACATGCTCCAGGGATCTAAACCTTGTCATCACAATGAACAAAACATGCTGGAGGGATAGGTTCCTAACCCAGAGACTCCCCATACTCTGGAGTAGACTGCCCATACATGTCAAGCAGAGCGCCTCATTGGCCCTCTTCAAAAGAAACCTTGATGATTGGATGGGAGATAGAAAATTCACCCTGGGGATCATGTCAGTCGCCCTGCTAGACAGGGGTCCAGAGAAGTAAATATTGTGGGAAGAAATATCCAGGAAATTGTTATGGCTAGGCTTGTATAGGCCCTAGAGCCGATAGCCTAGTACCAACCTATGAACCTATTTAAGGGTTTTGGGGAGGGTTTGTGTGTGTGTGAGTGTGTTGGGGAGCTTTAGGTGTGGGTTAGGGTAGGTAAGTAAGCGTGTGAGTGTGTAAGTTTTGAGAGTGGTCGTGTTTGTATGTATGTGATGTGTGTTTGTGTAAGGGGGGTTTAGAATGTGTGGTAGTGGGTTTGCTGTCTTCCAGTTTTTAGTGCGACCTTGGAGTTAGTATATATAAGCAGGGGGAAAGTGGGGGACACAGCTCCCCCCCCACATGGGGGGTGCAGGGGGGCTTGCTCCCTGCTTATAGCAAGGGTGTGTGTGTGTGTGTGTGTGTGTGTGTGTGTGTGTGTGTGTGTGTGTGTGTGTGTGTGTGTGTGTGTGTGTGTGTGTGTGTGTGTGTGTGTTAGTTTTTTTTTGTTCGTGTGTGTTGGTCTGGTTTGTTGTAGTGTCGAGAGGTAGGTCTGTTTGTGTTTGTTTGTGTAGTGTATTGTTTTTGTGATGTTCGTGGTTTTAAATTTCGTGGTTTTGAGGTTTCGGGTTTGTGAGTTTTCGGCTTTACAGTCTAGAGATTCTGAAATTTGATATTTCAGTATTCCGGGATTATAATCCCACAGATCATATCTGAGAAAGGTCTCAGGATCAGTGGTGCAGTATACCAAACAATTAAATAAATAAAATTACCTCAAATTAGATGCAACCAAGTAACAATCATAATCCTTTTCTACTGTTTGGGTATGTGGTAGCTTTACTGAGATAAAGTTTCTTCAAAACCTAGTCCACATTCTACTGAAGTTCTATGATGGTTTCACAGCCAAAACACTATGATTTAACTTATGGAGTTATGACCCTGAGTACACAAGGAACCAAATACTGTATCTTTAAAGGACATTATTCACTCATTAATTAATTCATTAAAGTATATAATGTAAAAGTGTAATTCAATACAGGATTTGGCTGGTGGGCAAGATCGGCATGGGGCAGGAGATGGAGACAGTATGCGGCTAGAATGGGGTCAGTGGATGCAAAATGGGCATGTCACTCCAGTTAACAACAGCAACCCCCTCGCAAGTATGCCAAGTGCAAAGGCCCAATAAACATCATAAAAAATCCCCCAAAAAGGACAGCACAGCAGTGTGGTAAATCCAACCAGTTTTAATGTATCATTGTGTATTCTTCAAAGGACTTTCATTACCCTTTCATATTAAGGCCCATTCTACTAGATCTGTGTCCATGTCCTCAGCCTTTTGGTCTAAAGTTCCCATTGATGATATCTGTGCAGCTGCCACTTGGGCAAATTCTCATACCTTTATATCTCATTACAGACTGAACATTATCTCCAGAAACAGGCCATCCTTTGGTACTGTGGTTCTCCAGAATATCTTATCTTTCCATGAGGACCTCCCAAGATTACTGTAGCTGGGGACTCTGTCCCACAGGTTAAAGATTGAATGAAGTCAACGACTTCAGATAAAGAAGTTATGTATCCGCACTGAAATAAATAGGACATGCTGGAGGGACAGATTCATAACCCAGAGGCTCCCTTCACTCTGGAATAAAATTCCAGTCCAGGTTAGGCAGAGTCCCTCATTGACTCTCTTCAAGAGAAATCTTGATGAGTGGATGGGAGATCGTAGGTTTACCCCGGGTATCACTTCTGTGTCACTGTTAGACAGAGGCACAGTATACTAACCTCGAAAAAGGGCATAGCAAAATTAATTTAAAATGGGTGGCGAAAGCCAAACACACTCTGGCTAGGCTTATAAATGCCCTAGGGCAGATAGCCTAGTATGAACCTATGAACCTATAAGCACATCAAACATATTAGGGGTAGGGTCGAATAAAAGCCCAAACCCCACAAAAGAATCAGACCGGTTTCGGCTTTATTAGCCTTCCACAGTGTCAAACAATAACAAGAGCACATAGCTATTTATACAAATCCTAATAATTAGACAAAAGTGCCCATTGGTTAGTTATAGATGTTCATTTAATCCATGGGGAAAAAGCCCTCCCAACTTAATTATCCACTTTTTCTCTTTAGTATTAAGGATGGAATGCCATCCAGATTTATTACTTCTATCCCCATTTATCTTGTCAATAACAGTGAATCTGAAAGATGCTGTGTAGTGTTTTAATGTATGTTTATAAAGGATGTTAGACTGTCTTGTTTCTCATATTGCTGACATGTTCAGTGATACGTAACCGTAAAGGTCTAGAAGTCTGCCCAATATAAAATGCAGAACATGAAAATGTGGCAAGATATACAATCCAATCCGAGCTACAATTTTGCTAGAACTTTTATATCATAGACCAAAGTAGTATTTTTACTTGTAAATTGTTTTGATTTTGCTACCCTGGGGCAATACGTACAATGTCCACAGGGGGTACATCCATATAATGTATCCCCTGTGATAGTGCATTGTTGGTAATTTCTGGTGGGATCCTGGTAACGTTTATAATGGCTAAAGTGTGAACCTAGTGTTTGACCTCTACAAAAAGAAAATGAACACTTGTCCCCAAGGATCTCAGACAATCTATGGTCCGCCAACAGACTGTTCCACTGTCAATGTCTCCAATTATGAACCATGAAAATCACTCTGCATACCTGACATTACTAGAATCACTTAGCATTTAGCCCAACACTCTACTCATGGGCGATTTTAACTACCTCTCCATAAACTGGGAAACATACATGACTGCTAACATACAGGCTCAGAGACTCCTTAGACTTTGTTAATACAAATCTTATGGAACAGCTGATTTGCACTCCCGTTAGTGGCTCAAATATCCTTGACATAATACTCACAAACATGGGGGAGTGTTGCACCCACCCCCAGTGTAATGGTTAGAGATCATAAATCAGACTTCTTTGAAACAAATGTAACAGCAGAACCCCCATCAAACCCCAAAACTCTAAAGGATTTTTCCAAGGCAAACTACCTCCTATTAAGTGATAGCATAGGTGACTTTAAAGCACCCCCAATCCCTAAAACATGAAAGCCTACCCAGAAGTATACACAAATGCCTTGTACAACCATTTAAACAACTGCTTAGAAACATCAGTACCTGACTGATCTAAACCCATGTCTAGCTGGAAAAACAAGTCCTCTAGTGGACCCCTAGCATAAACAGAAGGAAGAAATTCCTGTCTAGAAGCAAGTAGGAGAGTGCACAACAGTGGAAAAAATCCCTCATTAGTCTCAACACGCAAATCAGGGAATTTGTCAAGTCCTCAAAAGCTAAATACGAGACTAAAATATCCTTCCAAGCACAGGATAACCACAAAGTATGTTTTAGTTCTGTCCAAAATCTTAAGGGAAACACTAAACAATGTGCTGAGTTGGCTGTAGATGGCACTATCTATACTCAGCCAGAAGAAATAGCAAACCTGCTGGCCAATAAATTCAGCTCAAATTTCACCTCCTCGTCACCTCTGGTTACTCCTCATGAAATACCCCTTACCATTCCTTTGTCTGTTATCACAAAAGGACAAGTCATCACTGCGCTCTCTAAAGTTAGAAACACAGCATCAATGTGCCCTAACAGAATCCCAGGGTGCCTTTTAAATAGCTTGAAACATCACCTAGTGGACCCACTTGGATCTCTATTTAGTAACCACAGTCTCCAAACTACTGAGCCATAAATCTGACTAGCCTCATATGCAAGGCTATGGAAACGATAATCTTGGACCTGATTAAGAATAGCATACGATCATAGAATCATAGTATCATAGGAGGTTACTAGGCTATTGACCCAGACGTCATTTCAAACCTAGCAGTTTCATCTCATGTAATATCATAGATACTCTAGTCAATACCCATGATTGTATTTAGTAATGACTGCACATGTCCGGGAGGGTTGTGGGCACTATCCCCAGTAAGAATTTACAGCGCTCCATCCGCTTGTCCAGGTTCCTTTTGAACAGTGCCATAGAGGTACTCTGCTTTACATGAATTGGCAGCCTATTCCAAAGACGTGGCAGTCGCTGGAAACAAATCTGTCCCTGCAGCATGTCCTATTCAAGTCTCAGGCCATATTTAGGTCCCTGGAATGGGTACCTCTAGTCCCGATTGATTTACAGATGTGCAGTAAATTCATTAGGTTTGGGTATGAGATTGCTCTGTAAGCCAGGCATAAGTCTCCCCCCCTAAGAAGTCTATATGATACTGACTATAGTGACAGGGTCTTTAGTCGGTCTGTGTAAGCCACATGCTGGAGTCCCTTGATCTTCTTAGTTAGAAACCTCTGAGGTCTCTCCAATTGCTGCAGGTGCTTTATATAGTACATGCCGAAAGGGGCATTATACTCAATTATGGGCCTAATCTCCAGCACCCAGTCCGGTTTGAATTAATCAAGGGCAGGTCCTGTCTGCTCAAGCTGGTGGGCCTTTTTGAGAAGGTCATCAAGGCCATGGATGAGGGTAAGACAGTGCCTGGCCAAGGTATTTGATGCAATACCCCACTCAGGTCGGGTATTATAGATAAACTCACAAAATTCAGCATAAACCTCTACGTCATCAGATGGATAGCCAATTGGCTCACAGATACGACACATGTTATTAGAGTGGGGGAATCCATATCCAGCAAGAAGCCAGTCACCAGTGTAGTACCACAGAGCTCAGTGCTGAGCTCCTTCATGTTTGGAATATATTTCAGATGTCAAGGCAAATGTAGATGGCCTTTGGCTGACCAAGTTTGCTGATGTCTGCAAGCTGGAGTCAATCATTGACTCCCCAAATAATGTTGATATCCTACAGAAAGGACTGATGCAGACTAATGACTGGTATCAGAGCCATGGCCTCAAACTAAATGCAAAGAAATGCATAATAATATGCTTTGGGAAATCTAATATGCCTGAAAATTACAACACTGAGAGCACCCTCCACCAAGAGTGAACCCAGTGGTGAGATATCTGGGTACTCAGACAGATAGTAATCTGAACTTTGACCACCATGTGTCCTCGGTGGTGAGGAAATCCTTCTATGTGGTTCAGCTTATAAGTAAAGACAAGGCATATATTTCTAAGAATGTCTCATAGTACCACTGTACTCATCCTTCATCAAACTAATAATCCAGTACAATGCACCCTTTGGCATGTACCATGCTAGGCACCTGCAACAGTTGGAGCATCCTCAGAGGTTTCTCACAAAAAATACAGGGTATAACCAATATGTCATATGCAGACCAATTAAAAGCCCTATCACTGTATTCAGTTTCCTACCGATTACTGTGGGGTGATCTATACCTGACTTACATAGCAGTCTCTGACCCAGCCCTGATGGAAATGTTGCATATTTGCAAAACTAACTGCATGAAGGTCACCCACCTCAAGGATCTAAACCTGATCCCTGACATGAATACAGCATGCTGAAGAACCAATGGATGGGAAATTACAAGTTCACTCCTGGGGCAGCGCCTATGTTCCTTATGGACACAGGCACTCTGTAAAAACTGTCAGTCTCTGTGACCTTTCTTAGTTATTAGTGTAGAAAATAATTTTATAACCTGTCTGGCAGTTTACAGTTGCTTTCATCAGTGCACAACATCTTGAGTTCTTGTGTGAGAAAGCCTACCCACATATTCAGTACTAATAAAGATCCTTTAGTTAACTACCATTAAAATGCTTTTAACAAGATAAGCCAAACACTAGAACTTTGCAACATATTCCATAAATTGCTTAGACTGTAACTTATTAAGCATATTTGTTTTTATTGCTAGGACAGTGTGGACAGACACTTTTACAGGTCTTTGCTCTCTCTCTCTCTCTCTCTCTCTCACCTACCCACATTCTGAGATACAGAATGACCTACTCTATCAAGCATTGAAAGATAGGGAGGAAGTTATTTATCAGCTGTTGGTCTCCCTCCCATTTAGGGACATGGTGCTGCAGATGGATCACACCATATTTTGGGCATATCTTGGTACAGATATAACCAAAGCCTAGACAACAGCCCTCTTTTGTTGGCCAGGAATAATGAAAGAGTTAGAAATTATCTGTTATAGCTGTCCAGAGAGTTAAAAGAGTGCCTGCAATCTCTTATTTAATAGCTGGCTGGTACTGATGCCCATTACATAGGTCCCGTTGAACTCCACTAATGGTTATCAATACATTCTTGTTATATTGGATTATGTACATGCTTCCCTGAAGCCATTTCCCTTTGGAAAGCCAACTCAAAGTCCATTTCCAAGGAGTTAGTTCTCCTTTCTACTTGACAAGAGTGGGAATTCCCAAGGACAGTGTAACAGACCATTCATGTCCACAATTACAAAGCATGTGTATCAAGACTTTCAAGCAAAATAACTTAGGATCTCTGTATACAGCCTGCAATAGAACCTTAAAGTCTATGTTGGATAAAACAATAGAAACTGACAGAAAAAACTAGAATCAGTTATCATCCTATCTTACATTTTTTATCAACAAAATAGCATCCACTCAAGTGAATGGTTGATAATTTGAGCATTCACTTAAAAACACCATCTTTAACTTTTGACTAGTTTGATTACATTGCAAGTCACTGTGCGTGTGTGTGTGTGTGTGTGTGTGTGTGTGTGTGTGTGTGTGTGTGTGTGTGTGTACACACACACACACACACACACACACACACAGAATAAAGGAGGGATTCTGTTTTAGAAAAACCCTGCCTTTATGAAAAAACAGATATGGTGGTTTGCATGAAAGGGCTTGCAATTCTGAAATTCTCTTTGCAGAAGTAACAACCACCAAAAAGATTGTCTTCTGTGTTAAAAACTTTGTCAACAGAAACTGCTGGTTGAAAGGGAGGTTGTTTAAGGGCTTGAAGCATCACTGTAATATCCCATGGAGAAATTGAG
Organism: Protopterus annectens; assembly: GCF_019279795.1. Classification (NCBI taxonomy): domain Eukaryota; kingdom Metazoa; phylum Chordata; order Ceratodontiformes; family Protopteridae; genus Protopterus; species Protopterus annectens. The sequence continues at coordinate 158,753,560 of NC_056745.1, forward strand.
CCCCTTATATGTGGTTGAAGAAGGAAATTCCCTCTAAGAAAAGCCTTAGAGACCTTTAAAGAGGCTATATTTATTTTACTTATTTATTTGACATTTGTTAACCAGGTTGGTCCAACTGAGCCAATAGCCCATTTTCAGTGGATACCTGAGCAGAAAAGCTCCAAACAAAATACAGGCATGCAAAAAAAATACACAATAACATAATGGTAAAAAAGTTCAATTATATGGCATTAGGAGATATGCTCCCATCTAAAGCACAGAAAACTCAATAAAATATACCAACTATATGAGATAAGTTCAGTTAGTTGACCAAATTGACATAGCATTGGAATAAGCTTTTTCCATTAGATGCAAGAGAGTAAAAACACTGAAATTATACGTCAGAGAGGACATGAAATAGGAGGAGATATTTCTAATAGAGCAAACAGAGGAAATATGCCCAAGAGAGGGGAAGTGAGGGGGAAGTAAAGATAACAGTGAAGCATGTGGGGGCTTGGTATGGGCGGACACAGTAATTTGGAGATATTGTTTTAATTCACTTTTAAACAGGTGTTTTAAGAGATATTTCTTATATTGAGGGGGACTGCGTTCCAGACATTGGCTACTGAGTACTCGTATAGGGACTTTCCAATGTTCTTTCTGGGCTTGTAAATGTTGAGAAGGTTTTTGTCAGTTGTGCGGAGGGGGATATAGTAAGATACTAGGTTGGAGAGAGAGGGGCAGGAAGAGGGATTGTAGAGAACAGAATATATGATATAAAACTGAGGAAGTAGAAGTTGCTGAGGGAATTCTGGCCATGGAAGCTTTTTAGGAGCAAAACAGTGATGAGAATTGTGGGGAAGATTAATGGCAAATTTGGCTATTTTATTATATGTTTGGTCTAGTTTAGATAATAAATTAGACTGAATGTTAGTAAGGATAGGGGCAACATAAAGTAGACATGGTAAGAGGAGTGACTGAGACAGAGAAAGTTTGGATCTAGGTGTAAGGAATTTCTGATTTCTATAAAATAGTCCGAGTTTCTAGTGTTTTTTTATACAATGTTGGATGTGTAGGTCAGATTTTACCTCATCATTATTTATGGTGCCAAGGACTTTGGTATGAGGTTCAGCTTTAATTATGGTGTTATTGTGGGGGTGATGGTAAAAGAGGATTTGTGTTGTGCCAGTGTGCTAGGAAAGAAGAGAAGAAGTCTTGTTTTTAGGATTAAGTACTAGCTATGTTTTGACAGATGAAAAGGTGTCCTGGGTAAGTGATAAGAGATTAGAAACACTATAGGTGGTGGTGACAAGTGTGGAATCATCAGCATATTGTAATAGGGTTGAGTGTTTACAAGCAGAATGTAGTTTGTTAGTGAAAATATTGAACAAGACAGAACCCAGAATAGATCCTTCAGAAAGTCCTGTGACACTTTGCCAGTGTACAGACTGTTGCCTATTGGAGAGGTAGCTAGAGAAGCATTTTACTGAGGAGCTAGAGAGATTGAGGTCTGATAGTTTATTTAGAAGTTTAGAGTGTGAAACAGTATCAAAAGCCTTAGAGAGATCAAGGAATAAGCAGTATACCAACATACTGTTGTCACAGGCCTCACCTGCTGTTTGAGTGAAAGAAAGTATTGTAGTGGATGTACTATGGTGTGGCTTAAACCATGCTGAGTGGAGGTTAGCAGGTTATTGTCAAGCAGGTGTTTGAGTAACTGGATAGATACATTTCTCAAGGATTTTGGAAATAGGGGATATGATGGCAATGGGCCTGTAATTACAAGGGTCGGTAGAGTTTCCACCCTTAGGTACTGGAATAGTAAGGAAGGAATTCCATATGTCAGGGACAGTCTTCTGCAATGGATCTATTTATAAGTATAGGGACAGGGTGGGCAATGGATTCTGCAGCAAGTTTAAGAAAGTAAGAAGGCAATTTGTCAGCAGAAGGGGAGCAAGGTTTGAGTTTGAGCAAGAGGGATTTGAAGTAGGTGGTGGGAACTGGTTTAAATGAGAAACTATTGGAAGGTGTTTTGTTGGGAGATGAGGGAGGGGTAGGGGAGAGTTGTTATTTTGAGTTTGTTTTTGAATTGTTTCTATGAAATAGTTGTTTAGGAGGGTGGCTGCTTCAGTAGCAGCGTTATGTGGGAAGGGTTTGGGTGTGGTGGTATTGCCAGGATAAAGAAAATTATTAATGGTTGTCCAGAAATTTTTTTTTTGGATTTTTCTTTGTACTCTATGTAAAAATAAGAAATGGCTGCAAGCTGTACATTGATAGTGCAAAAGTTAGAATCTTTTTGGAACAATTCCAACAAAAACTAAAAATGGAAGGAAGGGGTGCAGAAAAAAGGCCTAAACCCTTTTCTGTTGCCCAAAAGAAAAATCTTTCCATTTACTTCAATATCCCTTCCTGGTGCTAGACTTCTTTGAAGTTGTAAGTTTATGTACTACATTGTTGGAAAACCTGGCTTCTCTGGCTATCGTAAAAATTGGAGGAAACAAGTGGTCAGTTTCAAGGTCTCTGTGTTTAGGAGAGGATGCCTGGATAGACGGATGGGATAAGAGATCTGGGCTGCATCCAGTGTCCAGAGAGGATGTCGGAGGAGAGGCCAAAGATATGGGGGCCAGACTTGTCAAGGCCAATACGGAGCAATGAGGATTACTTCTGCCTTGCACTTTCTGGCTTTCTGAATGAATTTCATGATCAATGGAATGGGGGAAAGGTGTAAAAGAGACTCGGGAGCCAACTTCGGATCACAGCATCCCTCTGTGACTGACCCTGAGAAGGTATTAGGGCAAATTAACTGCTGCACTTGTTGTTTAGGTAGGAAGCTAACAGGTTGTAGCAAACTTATCCCCAGCACAGGAAGATTTTGTTCTCTACCCTTTGATTGAGGGGGCACTCATAAAGCAGAATAATACTTCTGATTAACCTGTCTGCTATTACATAATGGAAGTCCCTGGCATATGCATTGGTAAAAGAAGTGACAGGAAGCCATCGCCCATGCTACACTCTTGTGGCCTCTCAGCATAAAGGACACAATCTATTTTCTCCTTGCTTGTTGAGATACCAGACTACTGACATGTTGTCCATCTGAATTGAAATCACCCCCAATGGCACAGTCTTGAAATATCTGCAAAGCAAGTAAGACTGCTCTCATTTCCAGGATGCTGAAGTGAAGGTTGGTCTCTAATGGTGTCCAAGTAACTTGAACAGTCCTCCCTTTGTAATACCCCCAACCCTAAAAGCAACCATGTTACCCACAGCTACTGGAGGTGAAAGACATAATGGGCTACCTTCTAACAACTGTGTGGATCTGATCCACCATCAGATGTGAGTTCTGTACATAGGAATTAGTATCACTGGGGTGCTGAGGGGCTGATAAAGTTGGGACCATTGCACAAAGAGGGTCCATTGAAGAATTCTCATGGAAATCTGGAAAGAGGGGTCAAGGTGATCGCAGAAGCCATAAGCCCTTGAAGTTTCAGAATTAGTTTCACTGGGGGTGACAGATGAGATAATACTTGGTTTGCTATTTGTTGGATGGAAAGCATTCTTGGCTGTGGTAAGGTGGCTGAGCTGTTGTGTCCAGGTGGCATCTGATGAATTCTATGGACTGAGTTGGACAGTCATCAGGTTTACAGTGACCCCCAAATTGTGAAGTAAATGAAGTAAAAGATCCACTGCTAAATTAACAGATCCCTGGATGGAGCAGTTAGGAGCCAACTGTACATGTACAGGAACATCTGGAACTTCTGCAGACTGAGATAGGCTATTACTACTGCCATGCTTTTGGTAAACATGTGGGGAGCTGTGATGTGTCCAAAGGGAAGAGCTCTGAATTAAAAGTGACTGGCTCCCAGCCTGAAATGGTGGAATCTCCTGGATTGCCTGTTTATCTTTACAAGATGGTAGACATATTGGAGAACTGTTGAGTACATCCAGCCATCCTTCCTGAGTAGAGGTAAAATGGACTGAACAATGACCATCCAGAATTTTGTCTGCTTCAAAAATTTTTTTAGAAGACTTGGGTCCGGAATAGGCCTTAGGTCATCTGTTTTCTTTGGAAATAAAATGAACCTGGAATAGACTCCAGATGCTATCTGATCTGGTGGGATCTGCTGGATGGCCATTTTTTTTCCAACAGCGTTTTAACTTCTGCTGTTGCAAATTCCATTTGTTGGGGTACACTAAGGGAATCCTTTTTTGTATTTGAGGAGGGGAGAGAAGTGGAAAGGTGTATCATCTGGTTATTATCCTCAACATTCAAAAGTCTGAAGTGATGGCCTGACAGGCTTTAGGGTGTAGGGATAAGCACCCCTCCCCTGACTGCCTCCAGAGTGTGGCAGTTGGGCAACCCTTCAGGATCACTGAAAGGACATCTTGGAAAAGAGACCATGAAATCTTTGGTTTTGTTGACCACTTCTGCCTTAGGACGATATCTATTAAAGTTAACCCCTCATCTGCCAAGGGAGGGTTTGTCTGAGGAAATATCTTGGCTAAAACCTTGTGACTTTCTGAGCAACATGTTCTTTCCTCCTCATTGATTCCTGGAAAAGTTGCTTTGAGGAGCACAGAAACAGATTCCCACCGCAAATAGGGTCTTACCATCCTGCTCACGTCTGGTGTATGTCTCCTTAACCTTACGTCCAAACAGAGTGGAACCATCAAAGGGTGCATTAAGGAAAGGCGACTCAAAGCCTTCTGCAAAAATCATACAACCACATCTAGGCATGGCTGCTTATCTCTATGCAGATCCCTGCTGCTCTAGCTGTTCCATCAGATGCATGGAAATGTTAGAAAGGGAATTTAAGGTAGATAGCTGGGATTCCACAGTCTTCTGGATATCTGCTGGCAAATTACCTGAGACAGAATTGTTGATTTCCTTGGTAAAGTCTCTCTGGAAATATGTTATGCGGGTAAGATCATTTAGCGCTCTCACAGAAAAAGTCACTGAAGCATAAGTCCTTTTGACAAATCTTTCCAAAGCCCTAGATTCCCTATAAGAGGGGTGGACAGACATACTCTATTCAAACAGCTCTTTCTTTGTGGCTGCTCCTATAACCATAGCATCTACAGAAAAGCCTTTACTCCAGTGAACTCTGTCTTTTGATGCTGCCAAAATGTATGGTTTCTTGGGAATTGGCTCTGCTGTATCAGGCTCTTTCCAGGCCCTCTGAGCCACCAAATCAATGAGGGCGTCAGGAGGTGAAACCAGTCAAATAGTAGAAGACACAGCTCCAAAAGCCTCCAGAAACACAAATTCTTCAGGGAAGGAATAATGGTGGACCATCCCCCTATCTGTTTCATCAATTCTAGGATTTTGCCAAAGGTGACATCTCTGAAGGGGGAAACGATGGAAACCCACCCCTTCATCCAAATCGCTGCCTTCTGTGACAGAGTCTGTTGAGGAATTTAAGTGTTTCCATTTGTAAGTCTGCTTCCTATGGACACGCTGTTGAGAACCCTCTGGCAACGGGTCCAAATCACAGCGAGAACTCAATAACAGAAATTCCACAAGGCTTTTTGCAACTGACTGTCCCTGTCGATGTGAAAGAACAGTGTCCAAAGCAGTATACATAGGAGGTCAGGATGGATCCAAACATGAGGGAGACATCGCATCTCCTTTATTGGCTTGGGCAGAACCTGTTGGAAAGCCTTGAAAGCTGAAGTGGAAATTGGAGTCAAGGAGATCTCCTTAATGGGGTAAAAGAGAAAGCTCCAGGGGCCTCAATCTACCCCAGCTCAGATGCTGATATTGGAGTCTATCTGTCAATAGCTGAGACTCCAAGGGGGAGGGATGGGTCTGAAAGTTTCAGAGTCAACCTATCCCCTCAGTCACCGGCCCTAACACTTTGGCACCAACTCTCATCCTGATCTGATAATGTCGGAGTCAACAGACAGACTGGGGAATAGTCGAGGCTGAAGTGGAAGGTACTATCAGCATTGACAGAGGCTCTCCAGGAATTTTCGGATCCAAGGGCTTCAGTTCAAAAGATCGGACCAGCAATGGCGTCATCTGTGTGTGTGTGCAAGGGGGCGGGGGTAATCCGCAACTGTTCCTGAATGAACATGAGGAAATGGAGCTGAAACGACCCCTGACTATATCTGTGTTCATAAGAACCTCTGCATCACTCTGATGATGTCAGCTTCAGTAAGGTTCCTCAAAGAACAGACAGACCTGGAAGAGGAGGAAATCAAGGGAGCCCTGGACTGATGTTTTAGTGGGAGAATTGGAAATGAAGTCAAGGACTTACTGTCATGGGGAAATGGAGCAGAGGATGAGAACAGATCCAGGAAAACTAAAATTAGACCAAATTCATTTAGACCAAATGTGTGGAACCTATATATTATAGACTTATGCAATGAACCAAAACCTACTGAAGAACAATTTTATTCAAAGTTTTATTAAGGTTATTATTAAAAAACTTCACTAACTTGGTTATTTTTGAGCACACAATTTTATTCCTACATTTCTAAGATGTAATTTGTCACTGGCAAAATAACCTCTATTCCCTAAGATAAAATTTTCCCAAGTAAAAAAGTTTATTTCCAATCCCATAAGTCAGCTTCCTTAACTCACTGTTTATTTCACTTGCTTTTTTGTATAACATGGTGAGTGTGGCTAAAGGGAATGCAACACATCAGAAAATACAACACTCTGGAAAATAGCTTACACCATCTCACTGCATAAAGGAGGGAACTCTACAGAGCTCTCCAACTACAGACCTACAGCTATCTTGTCACCACTCTCCAAAGTCCTAGAAAAATGTATACGCATCCAGCTAATGGACTACCTTCTTTCACATACTCTTCTAACACATAACATGGCTTTCACCCAAATCACAGCACCACAGCAGCTCTCCTGTGCTTTACTATCACAATAAATCAGTTGAGAAATGAAGGCAAACTTGCCTCATTCATCTTCTTAGACCTGTCAAAAGCATTCAATACCACGTCCCATCACAAACTCGTCTCAGAGCTATCCACATACAAACTCAGTCACTCATCACTTCCCTGGTTTCACAGCCACCTAACCAGTCATCAGCAGGCTGTTATATGGCAACAAGATCTGTCACCCCTCCTTCCTGTCACCATGGGGATACCACAGGGTTCAATTCTTGGACCTTTACTCTTCACTATTTTTTGTAAATAAACTTCACACTGTTACACATCTTGCCTCCATTATTCAGTATGCTGACAACTCCACACTAATCTACGCAGCTCCAGCCGGAGCCGATAATGTTGCAGGTGATGAACCACCATCCGAGGGCTTGAAACTCGGAGCCGACGGTTTAGGTGGTTTCGAAGGCTTCCCCGGCACAGACTTAGCCAGGGAACCTTCGGGCTTTAACAAGCCCCTTAATATCAATTTATTCCTGAGCTCCTGCAGGACTCTAGGGCTAAAAGCATGGCACACTGAGCAAGAGTCCTGCAGGTGCAGGGGTCCCAGGCAATAGACACAAGAAGTGTGACCGTCTGTCAGAGACATCTTCTGACAGCACGAGTCACCCTTCTTGAAGCCTGAGACCTTTGTCTCCTTCGACATTGAGAAGTCGAAAGGAAAAAGCAGTTAGGAGAAAAAACACACACACACACACACACACACACACACACACACACACACACACACACACACACACACACACACACACACACACACACACCAACAAATAGGGATACAGGGATACAGGGGAACACACAAAGAGTAAAGAATCCCTGTGAGGGAATTCAAATAAAATGGAAGGGCCTAAGGCCTAACCTAGGGAGAGGGAGTATTATAGGGATAAGGGACAAAAAATAGAGACTAAACTTCAAATTTAACAAAAAACTAGCCTATAAAAGACTAAAAGGTATACCAGGGGAAAACTAAGGAAAATACTAGGATTTTGTGACAAAAAAAACAGTCACTAACCTGAGCCAGTAAAAAGAGCAACCTCGCTAGCGTAAGTGGCAAACGAGATCTGGGTAGTTACTGCCTAGCATCATGGGATATAGGGTTGCCTCGAGCCGGTAAAATTAGCTCTCGAGCTTTAGTATAGGCCGAGTCGGAGCCGAGGTTCGACTCCGAACCCATCCAGCAAGAATGAAGGCGAGATTGACAACTTAACATTCTTGGTTAACAGACTCTCAACTAATACTTAACCCATGTAAAACAAAAATTATGTTCTTTTCCCTCGGTAAACCCTTCAACTCCTCATCTTTGTTCCAAGTATATTCCTCTAACAACACCACAATAGCTACAGTACCTCAACCAAAATTACTAGGAGTCTTCATAAACAACAAAACGAAATTTGACATACTCCTAGCACAGATAATCAAAAAGTCATATATGAAGTTAGGCTCACTTTACAGAATCAAACAATTTCTAACTGATAATACAAGAGAGGCTATTGCGAGAACTCATTTGATTTCTACCCTTCTATATGATTCCCCAATTTTCACCAACTTAAATAAAACAGATCTAGTAAGACTCAAAACCTCCTACAATAAAACAGCTAAATTTGCTACCAACTCCCCCCACAGGACCCACCACTATTTAGCCTTAAACCATGTTAAGTGGTTAGAATTACCCCACTATCTAATTTTTACTCAACATTGCACACAAACTGATACACTATCCAGAAAAATCTCCAGCTCTCCAACAGCTGATCCAGCCTTACACCAACTCTTGTGTTCTTCGCTCCACAAATAAATCCTTACTCCAAATCTCCAGGTATAATAATAATGCTGGAGACTTTCTATATTCCAACCATATCTCCAAAATCTGCAATATTATCACAAAAACAATTATTTGTGCAACTAATCTCACTCACTTCAAAAAACTCCTTAAGAACCACCTAACCAGCCACTGGCTCTGCCCTTGCTCTGGCCCTGGTTAAAACTCTGACCACTCTATTACACTTTTAACTACAATACCCTCTTCTTATAACTTTTTAACATATGATTAACATAATAAACTCTAACATCTATTAATGACTTATCTCTCATCCTATCCCCCCACCCTATCCCTTCCTTCCCCACTCCTACTATGTCACAAACCCAAAACTTTTCCCCTTGTATAAAGTATCTCCTTCATATCCCACCTCACTTCATCTTTCCTCCTCTTTAACAGCAGTCTATGCACACTACACTGCCTCTCTACCTCTTTTAGATCTATATCCCAGTTTTCATTAGTAGGATACGTAACGTCATCAGTAGAAAATGTAATGGGTATAACACTATAATTTACTGTATCTATATACTTCTTTCTCTAATGTTCATTGTAATTTGCGTACCACATCATGTTCTGAAATATGAATGTGATCTGCACATCATACTATGTTCTGAGATATGTTTTTTAAACTCTATGTAAACCATAATGTATATTGTAAATTACTTGCTAAAATTTCTCTTGGAACTTCTCTTTGTAAATCCTAACATATTATGTAAATTACTTGTTAAGAATTGTTTTGGAGCTTTTCTCCCGGGGCTTCTGCTGAAAATGGACTAAAACCCAGTCGTACTTTCCCGGTAAACAAATTAAAATAAATACATAAATAAAATGCCCTTTTCCTTGCTGAGTTTATCTCTTGTAATGTCATTATTACTTTGCCCTTTGACTTCCTCCTGACATCAGTATTGCCTGTATTTGTGATCATTTATTTAAACTCTGGCTTTGATTATTTAATAATGTCTTCATGTAAAAACGTCATTTTCTTCTTCCACTGTTATCACCTTGCTACTAGCAGAAGAGCTGTTGCCTCCCAGCTATAATTTTTGATTTTGAGAAACATTCAGCTCTTGGTGTTAGAAAAGCTATCATATGTAATGATCTGGCTGTGATGGTCCTCAAATTCATCATCTGTAATCTGGCTGTGATGTTCCTCCAATTCATCCATTTCTAAGATAGTTTCTCTGCATATTGCACCATGCCTCCTCTTCTTTTCTTTCACCGTCACAAAATTCTCCTCATAAAGGTTTTCACAAAAGTTTGAAACATCTGAGTCATATAATTTAAAGTATTTAATATAATTACTTATTTCCTGCTGAGGCTTTATATTAACCCATCATCTGTTCATGCTGGTCTTGAGCATACTTCTCAACCTTTTAACACATGAAATCTGGATAAAGCCAAAAATAATGGGGGAACAAAGACCCAAAAATAGAGACAGAATTTAAATGTTGCTCTTATAAACTTAGAAAGATGCTAGGATGACAGGTTTTGTGCAAGCATGTACTTTTTGAAGAATATGAAGTCTGAAACTTATCTGTCATTATTAGTGTCTTCATTCCTCAATAATCTTCCAGAAAACCACTCATTTTATGAAGACCAGATCAAAAATATGAGGCAAACATCTGGACATTCTGTAAAAATCTGAACAGTTAAGAGGTATGGTCTTGAGACATCTTCTCTTGGCATCTTCCAAGCTTGTCAAATTGTCCTACTAGAAATAATTCACCAGACTTACTGTCATCATAACTGAAATACACATAATAAATGTGGTCCAGTTTGACTCTAATGTCTACAATCATTTTTGTGTTTTTGGACACTTCATACCATTTCAGTAGAAACTGATGTTTATTATAATTGTCACACCCATTTAGGAGAACTGAGCTAGATGCAGTTAACATCTTAAAGGTTGTCCATTGTTTAAAGTAGTCTCTTTCAAGTAGGTTTAAATAAGAAAAAGTTATCAATACAATTAATTTACGGTAGAAGACTTTGATAAAACAATGCATAAAATGAACATCCTTTTTGAGAAATGGCCTTCCTGGATACCTAGTATTTTGTTTTAAATATTCAAATTTCAATTATTTTATTGGGAATTAGCAATTGCTTTCTCAGCTGCAAAATTCATCATTTGGGTCTACCACAGATTAACTCTGCCCTGCCACCATACTCAAATTAGAAGTTTATCTACAAAGTCCCCCAGTCCATAGCTCCAGCACCATTATAACAACACACATTGCACAAGCACATTTTTATAAAAGTAGAATTTTCTTTTTTTTTCTTTTTTTTTTTTTTTTAAATCAGTATTTATGCTCCAAATGGATACAATGATGATTTATTCAAAAGTCTATATTTGTGCTGCGTTGCCCAGTCTATAACAGGTCCCAACAATCTGGAATGGGAATAAATAACATCGTTTCTAGTGCTAAACATCCCGTTCCGTCTCCTTTAACTATTATTGCCTGAAGATGAATGACATTAACACTTTTAATCAATGGCATTAACTATTAATCAGTTTTAAATGAAATCAATACTAGCTTGCTTACATGCCTATAGAAATATACTCTTTCCATTTTATCTGAACAGGGGATTTCAAACATCCACAACAATCATAGTAATTACCAGCATCAGTCAATAACAGCACCAGCCTTTAATTTAACACAAAAAGTAAGTACTTACTGGTCACCACCAGAAATGCAAACCTATGCTATTCCTGGTGCACATGCACTTTATTCCAGCAACTCACTCAGAGATGGGTTAGCAGACTTGTATTAATGACTATAAAATGAGTTATTCAAAGTCAAATGCTGCATCAATTATATCTAGCCTAGTAGGTGACAAACTGAACTATAGATCTGAAAAACTTAAAACCTTTAAAACATGCCATCAAGAGAAATGCTGCCTTTACTGAACATTAAATTTCAGGCTGTGCAAAAGACTGATTTATCACTTCTATTTATTATGTTTTGTGACTGCTATAATTTTATGATTTTATTATTTTTGTAATTACCCAAAACCATTAATGCAAAGCACAAAGCAGAGTAACTGTTAATATGCTTGGCCTAAGGGTCTTTTCTAACTATAATTCATTTTGATCTAGTTGTGACTATATAAGGTCTTCTGACCTGTAATATAATCAGCTTTTTCAAGATTATTTACTTATAGGTTCATAGGTTCATAGGTTGGTACTAGGCTATCGGCCCTAGGGCCTATGCAAGCCTAGCCATAACAATTCCCTGGATATTTCTTCCCACAGTACTTACTTCTCTGGGACCCTGTCTAGCAGGGCGACTGACATGATCCCCGGGGTGAATTTCCTATCTCCCATCAAATCATCAAGGTTCCTTTTGAAGAGGGCCAATGAGGCGCTCTGCTTGACATGTACGGGCAGTCTATTCTAGAGTATGGGCAGTCTCTGGGTCAGGAACCTATCCCTCCAGCATGTTTTAATCATTGTGATGACAAGGTTTAGATCCCCAGAGCGTGTGGCTCTGAGGGATTGGGATTTCTTTAAGTGGAGCATGTCCAACAGTTCAGGGTTTGACATGGCCTTGTATGTTAAGCAGAGATCGCCTCTGAGTAGACGATATGCCACAGAGTATAGCTCGAGTTTTTTTAGACGGTCAGCATATGGCATCTGCTTTAGGTCTGTGATTCTTTTAGTGAGGTATTTTTGTGGCCTTTCCAGCTGCTTCAGATGTCTTGTGAGGTACATACCAAACGGGGCATTATACTCTATAATGGGTCTAATGAGGGATGAGTAAAGTGGGACAATAACCTCCTTTTTTCTGGATGAAAAGCCCTTAGTGATGAGGTGTGCCACATAGAAGGATTTCCTGACTGTTGTGACAATGTGGTTATCAAAAGTGAGACCACTGTCCACCTGTGTCCCTAAGTCTCTCATCACACTTTCGATGTTTAGCGTCCTGCCACCTATGTGGTAATTCATGGGTACATGTTTTTTTCCAAAGGGGATAACTATACATTTCTTGGCATTAAGCCTGAGCCCATGGCTCTGGCACCAGGCGTCTGTTTCTGTAAGGCCTTTTTGTAGAATATCCACAACATTTGGGGATTCAATAATGGCTCCCAGTCTGCAGTCATCTGCAAACTTTGTTGGCCAGAGTCCCTTAGTGTTAGCCTGTACTTCAGAGAAGTAGATGCCAAACAAGAGTGGTCCCAGGACTGAACCCTGAGGTACTCCACTTGTCACTTGTCTGGAGCTGGATTTGGAGTTGGCTACTTTTACAGTTTGGGTTCTGTCAGTAAGCCAGTTGGCAACCCATCGAGTGATGTAGGGATTTATGCCCAGCTTAGTAAGTTTATCTATGATTCCAGAGTGGGGGATGGTGTCGAAGGCCATGGCGAGGTCCAGATAGGCTGTATGGACCACCTTACCCTCGTCTACAGCTCTGGAGACTGATTCGAAGAAGTCAATCAGATTCAGGAGACAAGAGCGGCCCTTCACGAACCCAAACTGGGTGGGGTCCAGTGTTTGAAGCTTGCCAGTGTCTTTGTTTATAAGTTCCATGATAATGCATTCCATGCCTTGCAGATTAGGCTTGTCAGACTGATGATACGGTAGTTCCCGGGATCCAAGGCGGATCCTCCCTTGTGGAGCGGGATAACTGTAGCTGTGCGCCACTCAGTGGGCACGGAACCTGAGGTGAGGCTATGATTAAACATGACACTTAGGTGAGGTGCCAGTTCATTTTGTAGTTCATGTAGTACACAGCCTGGGATGTCACCTGGTTCAATGGATGCTGTATTCTTAGCTTTGGAGAGTGCGGTTTCTACCTATGTGGCAGTGATTATCGGAATTTGGCAATCTTTTGGTATTGAGATGGGCCATTTAGGGGGTGAGAGGGGGGTGAAGTTGGCACTAAATCGATCTGCCAGGATATTGGCAATATCCTTGGGATCAGTATATTTAATGCCATTTTGTTGAAGCTCAGAGCAGATCTGAGCATTGCCATTTAGATTCTTGACATAACTATAGAATGCCTTGTAGTTGTCTTTGGAATCTTTGGCAATTTTATTTTCGTAACTAGCTTTTGAGGATTTTATAAGGGATCTCAGCTTCTTACTGAGGCTGGTGAGGGAGTTTTTTGCATCCTGGGATTTTCCTCTTTTCTGCAACAGTTTCTTCCTTCTGTTGTATAGTTTGTTTATAGCAGGGGACCACCAGATTGGCTTCGTTTTTTTGGAGAAGAGCATCTTGGTTCTATTTGGGATGGCACGATTCATGCACGAGTGAATGTGCTCGTCCAGTGCCTTAGTGTAGGATTCTGCAGTCGAACTTCCAGATCCCGTCTGTGTGGGTGTTGTGAAGTTTGTCACTTCTGACTTCAGTAGCATGAAGTTGGCTTTGGAGAAGTTTTTTAAGGAGGTTTCCTTACTGGGGGGTGAGGGGTGGGATGTGGATGTCAAAGGTGATTTGCTTATGGTCAGACCTGACCAATGAGGAGGTGACCACTGGTGTGGAGCATCTATCTCCCATGTTGGTAATGACCAGGTCTAGGATACTGGCTCCCCTGGTGGGACATTGGATTAGTTGATCCAGGACGTTGGAATTTATGAATTCCAAGAACCGTTGGGAAAAGGAGTTGGTACCCGAGTAGTTTTCCCAATTAATGGCAGGGTAGTTGAAATCACCCAGTTTTAGAGGGTTTGGTTGTATCTTAATATGTTCCAGTATGTTTAGAAAGGTGTAGTGAGAATCGTGGGGCATGGTGGGGGATCTGTAGCAAGCTACAATTTGGATTGCCATCTTACCTAGTGTTAGTTGCACCTGGAGAATTTCAGATGCATTCTGTTGAGCAACTACCCTGGAGGTGTGAATATCCTTGGTGAATATGGACACTCTTCCACCTTTAGTGTTTTGGTCTTGGTTTTGTGGCCAAAAAGTGTGGTAAGAGTTGTAGCCTGGTATTGCAGGGGTGCTCTCTGGAGCCTTGAACCAGGTCTCAGTTACTGCACAGATATCAATGTTCTCCATTTTTAGGAGTGCCTCGAGAGAGTACTTTTTGAGGTTTAGACTCTAGCATTGAGTAGCATTACCTTCAGATTTTGCATGCTTGTATCTGTTACGGTGGTGGTTTTATCCTCTGAATCTTGCCTAAAAAAGGCACTATAGGGGTGGCAAGAGCTTTAGCCAGTAACCTGAATCCCAGGGGTGACAGGTGCAGACCATCTCCGGCAAAGCATCATGGTTTGTCGATCAAGTCTTCCCAGGCAGACAAATACTGGATCCCCCTTGAATGACACCAGAAGCTTAGCCAATTGTTGAAGTCTATCATTTTGTCCTTATACTGTGGTATCATTCTGGGCGAAGGCAGGATGCTACTCAGGGCTAGGATCATACCTGCCTGGATCACATGCTCCAAGAGCTCTTCCATGTCTCTTTTCATGTAGACCAGGGAGGTACATCTCAAGTCATTCACTCCAGCATGGACAATGACAGAGTCATATTTGTACTTGTTGTGGAGTGACTTGAGTGCATGCATTATGTGGCGGATCCTGGTACCTGACAGGCAGTTGACTGTAATTTTCTCCTTGTTCAGCCTGGTGAGTGGGACATCAGTGTGCCTGACTATAGAGTGACCTATGACTAAAGTGTTGGGTACATTGTCTTGCCTTAGGGGCTGTTGTTGGGTGGCACACTGGTGTTGTGAGCTATGTGTCACTTTGGTTGTGACTGGTGTTTGTTTGCGTTTTGGCTTCGGAGGTCCTTGTTGCTTGGGCAGGTTAATGTTAAGGGCCTCCGCATATGTGGGTTTAGTGTTGCTATGTGTGGGTGTTGATGGTGTGGGTTTTGAAGGGCTATGAGTTGCTTGAGGTGTAATGCAGGTGTTAACCTTCTCCTCTTGACTGTCTAGCACAGGCATGTCCAAGGGTCAGCTTCCGGTGATTTCTCCTGTCTACCTGGTGAATCTGGGCATACTGGGGCAGTGCGGCAACTGCCTCATGTACACAGACAATCCTCTCCTCCTACCACCCAACACTACAACCTGCGAGAGATGCACTTACATAGCCAAACTGGAAGCTAAGCTCTCTCCGGCCAAGATTGTGCTAGACCAGGAGTGTCCAACTCATGTCTGGCTGGCGCATGCGACCCCAGAGCTCTTCCATGCGGCGCGACCCTTAAATTCAAATTTAACTTTTTTCCGCGTGTTTTCACGTCCAGCGTCCTTCAGCTATTCTGCATGCAAAATTACTTTTTTCACATTTTTTTCTTGCCAGCGTCTTTCAGCTGGTATGCGCATGCGCCAAAACACCGTTCGGTCGTTTTTTTCATTTGCGGTTAAGGAAGGAGTGAGATTGCGGTGAAGAAAGTGGATGTATTATTTATTTTACACACTGACTACAACATCAATTCTACAGCAGTAAAAGGTAAGCTAAGCTATATTAAAGTGATCTTAAATGGGTCAGAAATATTTCTGCAGCAAAACGTTGTTTGACTATAAGTGGCAATGGTCTTACTATCAGTGAAGCAGCCATTCTCTGGAAAGCTGAATGGAGTTTGCAGAATGTTGTCCTTGTTCTTTATCTTGAATATTATTCTTGTAAGAGTTTCAAAGTGCACTTTGCTACTATTTTTTTTCTTTAAATTGAAATGGAAGGGTAATAGCAGCCAAACGATATAAGTTGGGCTGAATGGGGTTTATTTACTGCTGAATGGAGTTCTCTACATAAGGTAGTTGGTTTACTATTATTTGCTGTGTTGACAGCAGAAATTTTCTGTATTTTTTTACAAATCCGGCTAATTACATGATGGCTCCTGAATCATTAACTATTAATTCTAGTGCCCGTGGCCTTCCAAATTAATTGTTTTATTTTTTCCAAGAGAGCAGACTTGGTGGTGTTAGTTGTTTTCCCTAAGATAGGTTACTTTGGTTGAAATAGTTGCTATTCTGACTGTCTTTTTGTTCTGTATATATTTGGTTGATTGTCATGAGATTTCTTCCTCTCTCCAGTGCTTAGTTTCTCTACCCAATGAATGATATTATCTCATTTAATAGTCAAGGAAGGGTATCATTTGCCTTCTGAGCCTCCTCGTGGTAATTGGGAATAGTGCCCTGTATCTGGAATAATTGTTCTGTACAACAAGTAAGAATGTTGTTAGGGGATGACTAAATGTAAAAGAGTGTCCAGTTTGTGTTTTCACTTTAAGTAGGTTGCCCTCTTCACTTTCAGATACTGATCAACCATTAATGGGTGTGGGGAGGTGGTGGTTGTTCTGTTTTAAAAACATAGTTTTTTCCCATAGCTAGGCACCTGTGTTTTATGTTACTTATCTCCAGGTCTAGAATGGTGGTGTTTCAGGTTTATACTGGTTGACAGCATATAAGGTTCATAGGTTGATACTAAGCTTTTGCAGGGTCTCAAACAGCATTAATATTTAGAAGAGTATGAGGTCAGACTTCAAATTTAGCAAGTATTTTTACTGCTCACAGGTAGTATCAGTAAATGATAAAAGAAAGTGATTGTCATTAAGCATGAAGCATTTGTTACATGGCATCAGAGGCTGCATACGTTTAAGTCAGTCTAACATGGAATCTGATATTGCAATCATGTAATAGTGGGAGGTAATAAAGTGATTTGAACTAGTCTCTCAAGGTGCACAGTAATAACTCAAACAGACATACTTGAGATAGTCATGATGCAGATAGGCAGGTGGGAATGGAGCAAGTGTAAACCCGTGTATTCAGTGCTGCACTTTAAGTCATCCTGAAACTTAGTTGTGATTTTGAGGTTGTTCACATATGATAAAATGATGCTTAAGCCATTTGCATCTGCATATTAGATAAGATGACTTTTCTGTAGTATTTTTGCATGTTAGTTAGATGTTGCCCGTTCGATTTTCAGTTAGAGCGTCTTCCGTGTGTCGACATGCGTGAATGGGCATTCCTTGTGCGTTAGGTCAGGCAAGCCAGCATGTAAAAATCTACTGCCAATCATTAGTGGAGCGGAGTTCCTTTTTTTTGCTCTTCAGTTTATGTGAGACCTTTTTTTTTTTTTTTTTTTTTTTGGTCCTCACTTGCCGTTTGCCCCCAGACCATTTCTGTTGACTCAATGCGGCCCTTGCAACTGAAAAGGTTGGACACCCCTGTTCTAAGGGAAACTTTGAAGAGCAGACTTTCTGGCACCTGGAATAGTTTAACTGTAGCCTCGCAGTGCTGCACAATGTGAAAAATGTGCAAACACTCGCGTTTTTAAGCCAGAAAGTTGAAAGGGATAGAGATCAGCCCAAAAAGGCTAATAAAATTACAATTTCATAGCTGGAAACCACTCCTCTAGAGTTAGATAGGCAGTACAATGCTCACCAGTCCCACTGGTAAGCAGTAGGACTTCCCACTACCACAGCAAGGTCTGGATAGCTCTGAGCACAGGAAATAAATTCCTGAGACAAGCAAAGCCTGGGATATGGACTGGTTAGAAAAGGTGGGAAACGAGCAAACAAGACAGTATTTTTTTTGTTGAAACAGGCTAAACAATGCAATAATACAGTAAATAAACACAAAAAAGGCTAACACACTTGCATGTGTAGTCCTAAACAGTAAATGCAATTAAAACTCTACAAAATTAGCAATTTAAAACTTTTTAAATAAAGCAAGGCAAGTGCACAACTGAAAAACGATTTAAGAGGCAGTAACACAGCAGAAATAAGTAGCTAGTCTACATATACAGAGAAGTCTATATATACAGAAAAGCAGCTAAAACACAAACACTTCAGATGCAGTGCAACCTACAGCACATGAGTTGTAGCAATATTAAGGCAATTACAGTTATAATAAATGCTCTAAAATATACTCTATATTTCCAAAATGTTTGAGAAGCACAGTCAGAACCAAGGAGATTCAGGCAAAAAAAAATTTTTTTTTGAAAGGGAAAAAGGAGAAACAGAAGTCCTTATCAAATGTTCTCTCTGTATTAGGTAGAATGAGCTAATGACACTAGACTGGGAGGAGTGTCCCAGATCAGATTTACAATAGGGACGGGCAACTGCAAAGCCACCAAGTATAACAGCAAGACACCAACAGGGAGGGAGGGTGGGAATACTAAAGCTATTATTCTACAGAGAGTAAGCACTACAGAAAGCCACAAAATTAAAGTTTTTAAACAGATAAAGGAGCAATGAGACTCTAAAGAATGCTTTTTTTAACTGCAAACAAATCAGTTACCCATGCAGATTAGTTAATAGCAATAAAAATACACTCAGAAACTGTGCAGCAGGCAATAAAAAGTGCTATATATAAATTGCTAGAAACAATAATCAGCATAAATAATCAAAAAAAAAGGATACTTATATATCTCAGCTAACAGTTGTAGTCAACACCTCCCCTCCAATCTGCTCAGTGTGTAGAGACAGAAACCCTCTCAAAGTTAGGGCTTAAATACCAGAAGATACAACCTTAAGACTTTTTTTTTTTTTTTTTTACAAGAACACAAAAGAACCAGCCCCCACTAGCCAGCAGCCAATTAACACAATCTAGCCCAGGTAAAGAAAGGCTTCAGCTAATTCAAGATGGCCTGTTCATGTGCTTTGAACAATCACTGTATAAACAAACAAGCCCAGAGCCAGCAATTCTGATTAGGACATACTAAAGCTATTATCCTACAGAGAGTAAGCACTACAGAAAGCCACAAAATGAAAGTTTTTAAACAGATAAAGGAGCAATGAGACTCTACAGAATGCTTTTTTAACTGCAAACAAATCAGTTACCCGTGCAGATGAATTAATATCAATAAAAATACACTCAAAAACTGTGCAGCAGGCAATAAAAACTGCTATATATAAATTGCTAGAAACAATGTTGTTGTTGTGTCTTTCGGCTTTAACCGGTTAGGGGTCGCCACAGCGGAACTCTGGTCTGCTAATGATTGGCAGTAGATTTTTTCGTGCCGAGTTGCCGGCCCTGACGCAAAACTTCAATGAAGGAACGCCCATTCACGCATGTCTCCACACAGAAGATGCTCTAAATTGCTAGGAACAATAATCAGTAGAAATAATCGAAAAAAACAGAATACTTATATATCTCACCTAACATTTGTAGTCAGCACCTCTCCTCCACTCTGCTCAGTGTCTATAGACAGAAACCCTCTCAAAGTAGGTCTTAAATACCAGAAGATACAACCTTAAGGCAATTTTTTTTTTTTTTTTTACAAGAACACAAAAGAACCAGCCCCAACTAGCCAGCAGCCAATTAATACAATCTAGCCCAGGTAAAGAAAGGCTTCAGCTAATTCAAGATGGCCTGTTCATGTGCTTTGAGCAATCACTGTATAAACAAACAAGCCCAGAGCCAGCAATTCTGACTAGGACATACTAAAACTATTATCCTACAGAGAGTAAGCACTACAGAAAGCCACAAAATGAAAGTTTTTAAACAGATAAAGGAGCAATGAGGCTCTACAGAATGCTCTTTTAACTGCAAACAAATTAGTTACCCGTGCAAATTAATTAATATCAATAAAAATACACTCAAAAACTGTGCAGCAGGCAATAAAAAGTGCTATATATAAATTGCTAGAAACAATAATCAGTATAAATAATCAAAAAAAAACAGGATACTTATATATCTCAGCTAACAGTTGTAGTCAACACCTCTCCTCCACTCTGCTCAGTGTGTATAGACAGAAACCCTGTTAATGTTAGGGCTTAAATACCAGAAGATACAACCTTAAGACAACTTTTTTTTTTTTTTTTACAAGAACACAAAAGAACTAGCCCCCACTAGCCAGCAGCCAATTAACACAATCTAGCCCAGGTAAAGAAAGGCTTCAGCTAATTCAAGATGGCCTGTTCATGTGCTTTGAACAATCACTGTATAAACAAACAAGCCCAGAGCCAGCAATTCTGACTAGGACATACTAAAGCTATTATCCTACAGAGAGTAAGCACTACAGAAAGCCACAAAATTAAAGTTTTTAAACAGATAAAGGAGCAATGAGACTCTACAGAATGCTTTTTAACTGCAAACAAATCAGTTACCCATGCAGATTAGGTAATAGCAATAAAAATACACTCAAAAACTGTGCAGCAGGCAATGAAAAGTGCTATATATAAATTGCTAGAAACAATCTGTATAAATAATAAAAAAAAAACAGGATACTTATATATTTCAGCTAACAGTTGTAGTCAACACCTCTCCTCCACTCTGCTCAGTGTGTACAGACAGAAACTCTCTCAAAATTAGGGCTTAAATACCAGAAGATACAACCTTAAGACAACTTTTTTTTTATACAAGAACACAAAAGAACCAGCCCCCACTAGCCAGCAGCCAATTAACACCATCTAGCCCAGGTAAAGAAAGGCTTCAGCTAATTCAAGATGGCCTGTTCATGTGCTTTGAACAATTACTGTATAAACAAACAAGCCCATAGCCAGCAATTCTGACTAGGACATACTAAAGCTATTATCCTACAGAGAGTAAGCACTACAGAAAGCCACAAAATTAAAGTTTTTAAACATATAAAGGAGCAATGAGACTCTACAGAATGCTTTTTAACTGCAAACAAATCAGTTACCCATGCAGATTAGTTAATATCAACAAAAATTCACTCAAAAACTGTGCAGCAGGCAATAAAAAGTGCTATATATAAATTGCTAGAAACAATAATCAGTATAAATAATCGAAAAAAACAGGATACTTATATATCTCAGCTAACAGTTGTAGTCAACACCTCTCCTCCATTCTGCTCAGTGTGTATAGACAGAAACCCTCTCAAAGTTAGGGCTTAACAATTATATAGCTCATATAATTAATATTATGCTCTGGTTAAGTTAGACCAGAGGTTACCAAGACTGGAAACTTTTAAATTTATTTCAACCACACCACATTGCTGACATTTTTATTTGTCTTTAATTAAGGCCTTACAATATACCATATGCCCTTTTATTTTGCCTAGATTACCAACCTCTACATTTGAGGTTTGTAATTGTCTTTGCCTTCTGCGTACCTATCCAACCGAAACTGGGTGATTGTCACAACCGGCCAGTGCAGGACCTCTCTGAGTGCATACTGGTGCTGAGCAGAGGGTCTGTCACACTTTCCTTGTAGGCAACTTTCAGAATTCCTACCTTATTATACTACCCAGGGTCCCTATAAACTGTCAAGGCAAGGTAGCAGAGACCCATTCTCCTTTGACCCTCTTGGGACTCTGTATTCAAGCGTGAAGTAGATTTGCATGAAGACAGGTACTATATCTGATTTGGTGAGTGATTTTGACTTTACTTTTATAACCAAAAGTTGGCTGTATGAGAACTTTGGTCCACATCTGGCTGCAGCCATAAGGAGTCTTGGTTATGCATTACTCTAAGGGGAGCAGAATCAGTGGTTGGGATGTAGTATGTAGTTACAATAAATTGAGGCTGACCAGAGTGGACACTAGAAACATCAACTCTTTTGAACATCTTCTGGCTACAGAAGCAAGTCATTGTTTTTTTCTTTATCTACCATCTACCATGTAGTGCAAGAACATTCCTCCAGGAGTTCAACAATTTCCTCAATGACTCTCTCTTGGGTCACACTTTGTTATGCTAAGTAACTTCAATACCCAGGTCGATGATGAAACGGTGTCTCTTGCCCATTAATTTAATTGTACCATTAATGGTATTGGGTTTGTAGTGGTGGTTACCTCTGCAACATACAAATTTGTACAAACTTTGGATTTAGTCTTTTTAATGGATGGGGTTGCCAGGAATCTGACAATGGAGTCAGTTTCTTGATCAGACTGTGTCCTTGCACACTTTGGGCAAGTCTTGCCATATCTAAGTCATCCTGATCTTTAACTGAGGGTAGCACATAATCTTAGCTGTTTCACTGATGACATATTTTTCTAGTGTGCTCCCTCAACTTCTTGTACAGAAAGGTGCTGATTCCGTCAATGCCCCAGGAGAAGAGTACAACAAACCTCTTTCACAGACTTTAAACTTCTTGGCCCAAGGTCAGGTTTGCTCTCATTCCACAAAAAGGTGTGAACCACGATTTGATCATTCTCTTCGCACCTTCTGTACAGTTAGTCACAGATTAGAGTGTCACTGTTCACAAGTTGAACTATGGGGTAATAAGACTGAACATGATGAGCATTACACCATCTACACTGTGGAAATTACCTGCAAGAAGTCTGAATTTCTATCTAGGGAAATCACCTCACTGGCTACATTTACAGCTCTGCTCTTTTGGGTGGAGAAGAGACTATGCAGACCACCGTGTCTGTCCACCAGAAGAGCCTCATCCAGTTCTGTAAGTGAACCTGCTGTTTGATTTTTCGATTACAAAATCCCTCAATTAGGTCTGCTCTTCCCCAGCGGACCACAAGAGTGGTTCCCTGTTTCATCTAGGCTGGTGCTCAATATTCCCTACCTTGAAGAGTTCATGACCATTGTGTTTTGTTTGCAACCAACAGCAATTGGATTGAACCTATGTTCTTCTAGGCTGGTATTGGCCAGCTCTGATGTGTTACAATTTACCAGATCTTGGTTGCTTCGTTGAAGATGGGATCTTTTCTGCAGCCCTGACTGATAAAGGTTCATGAGAAAGTTGTTTATAAGCAACTAGAGAATTATCTTAAGGTCAGTGGATTCATGGATCCATTCACCTGAGATTTTTGTAGTAACTACGGTACTGAAAATGCTCTCAAAAAAGTAGCAAATGATATCCTAATGGCCAAAGAAGAGCAGTCCTATCCAGTGCTGGTCATACTGGATCTCTTAGCACCATCTGACACCATGGTCTATGAGATCTGATAGAACTTCTAAAGTCCTGCTGTGGTGTTTCTGGTAATGTTTTTGACTGGTTTATCTCATATCTGTCTAACCATTCCCATAGGGTCAGTTCTGGACTCAGGTCTTCATCTGTGTACCACCTTGAATGCAGAATACCACAGGGTTTTGTTTTGGACCCTTTGCTGTTCACTGTGTACATGCTTCCTTTAGGAGAGCTGCTGAGGGAAAGGGGTTTATTGTATCATAGTTACACCAATGACATTGTATCAGCTTTTCCTTTCCTCAGGGAAGAGATGGCTTGATCTGAAAAGTACAACTGAGTAAGTTCTCCTTAACTGGAACAGTAAATGTTAATACAGTACACTGCCTTTCTGGCATATGGGTAGAAGTGCCATGCTACTCTCCCTCTGGCAGTCTCTCAAAGCTCAAGACTTCTCCTACTATCTGCCTGTAGCCATGAAGGATCAGTCACCTGGCACCACTAGAACTACTCTTCAAACCCACAGACAGGACCCATTCAGTCTTCAAGGAACCAACAAGGAAAAGCAAATGACAACACAAGCTTTGTGAACACCTACTGTTCCAAACCAGAAACACACACACACACACACACACACACACACACACACACACACACACACACACACACACACACACACACACACACACAAAATAAAAATGCTACTGAACAAAACTCAGTGGCAACTCCAACAATAAACTATATACACCCAGCAAAAGGGGAATGGTGGGAGGATACTGCCAGAAAGACAATGTGTTTTACGAACATTTACTGCTACAGGCAAGTAGAACTTACACAAAGTACAGTTGTGTAACTATATTTAATATAACAGTAGATGTTCAAATTATCACTGCTACAGTGGCCTAAGCTATATGGGTTACTTCTTGTGTAGGATAAAACAGGCAGTCAGTCAGCTTCCAAAATGTCAGGGCACCTTCCACATGCCCAAACCATTAATCAGCTTAAGCTGAGCTGTCCAAAAAGATAGGTTTGGGGGGTCAAGCCTTTCAGAGTTTTTATGCCAACAAAGAGAGGGAGGCTGAACCCTGAAAGGGCAATACTGGGAACAATAAAAAAATGAAAGTCTACACCATGGCATAAACAACACATGAAAAAAAAAGGAGGATGAAGGGAGGGAGTGGCTACTGCAGCAGTTATCATTCAAACATCTACTGTTATGGTAAGTTTACTTACACAGCTGTACTATGTTCTTCAGATTGATCACTGCTTTAGTAGGCTAAGCTATATGGGTAGAGTAACACAGCTAACAAATTTTTGGAGGTGAAAGGGGAAGCATCCAGGAACCCCAGAAGAATGGTCCTAACACAGCATAGACTAGACCTACAGAAGGAATCAAGCTTGTAATGACTTGGAAAAGCGTGTATAGAGGACCAAGTTGCTGCTGAAACCTATGCCCTGGTATAGTGGGCCTTTATCCTGCCTGGAATAGTCTTGTTGTAGATTGCATAGCAAAAGGCAATAGCCTTACACAACCATTTCAAGATAGCCTGAATTGACACAGGTTCTCCCTTCACAAGAAATAAACAAGAGATCCAAAAATCTGCAAGATTTAGTTCTATCAGGTCATTGAAGTAAATCCACAAGCCAAACTAAAACTCTGTTTTGATTTTAAGTTTGGCTCCGGGTCCTGTGGCTTGTGGATTTACTTCAGTTATCAGTTTACTCATTTGTTTGGTTTTTGGCTTTTGTTTTTTGATCCATGGCAGAAGGAACGGAGCAGTCCAGTTGTATGAGCACACCTAATGCCCTTAAAGACAACATCAATGAGGGTCCTGTAACTAGAGCCAAGTTTAATCAGATGATGGCTCTGTTAACTCAACTGTCGAGTTCCATTAATGCAAGGAACAACAAGGAAGATTTGGGACTGCCGTGTAACCAGTTACAGTTACTGGAAATACGTAGTAAGCACGCCATCCCTTCCTGGACATTGACTGCGAGTAGCTTGAATGGCGAACCCGTTGTTGGCACAAAGCAAAGTAACAGTCTAACGACAGGTTCAGGGAGACCAGGAGGTCCGCAAGGAAGTGGATCTAACAACGCACCGAAGGATTTTAATTTCAATACCTGGGCGGGCCAACATTTTTACTTTCAGCAAGGTACTGTGAACAGTTTTGGTAACGAAGGTATTGAAGGAAGTTTTGGTACCTTCAGGGACAAATTATATGCCTTAAAAAGCAAACAATTTGAGATAGACTATTTAAGGGAATGTGTACGAGTGAAACGCATCCCGAAAGGTTTGCGCTTTTACAAATTTCCCAATAATGTTCAGCCTGGAACAGTCTTTTATGATAAACTGTGCACCATCTTAGTCAATCCTAGACAATCCTAGACAATCACGTTATAACTCCTACACAACATGGCTTCAGACCTAACCACAGCACAATGACTGCCCTCCTTTCCTTCCTAGAAACAGTAAATAGAGCTTGTGATTCTGGCTTAATTGTTTCTACATTGCTACTAGACCTCTCCAAAGCCTTCGATACCATCTCACATAGCCTACTCATTACTAAGCACTCTGAACTTAACCTTTCTTCTTCCTCCTTGAATTGGTTCTCCAGTTACCTATCCAACCGAAATCAAGCAGTAAAATGGAAAAAAACTACCTCCTCATTTCTTAGTACCCCCACAGGTGTTCCACAAGGCTCCATTCTCGGTCCTGTTCTCTTCAACATATTTATAAATGACTTTCACAAATCACTCCCTTTCTCAAACATCATCCAATATGCAGATGATTCAACAATCATTTGCTCAGCCACCTCTATCACTACACTTCAAAAACTAACTCAGGATGCTTTCTATACAACAGAGCAATGGATGTTAAAAAACCACCTTGCTCTTAATGCCTCCAAGACCAAACTTATGATTTTTACTCCTTCTAAAGCTACTTCTCTCAATATGAATACATTTTCAATCATTAGCCAAAATAACTCACCCCTAGAATTGGTGTCAGACACCAAACTACTAGGGGTACAAATTGACAACCAACTTAAATTTACCTCTCACCTACAAAAAAACATCAAAAAGACCCATCAAAAACTTGGTATGCTTTATAGACAAAATGCATACCTTACCTCTGCCACTAGAACAACTCTCGCTACATCCTTCCTTATCCCCTCCCTTCTCTATGGCGCCCCACTCCTAACTAACATTCAATCCTCTCTCAAAAAACAACTTTCCTCTTGCTACAATAAAATTGCAAAATTCGCCACTAGCCACAAGTCTTCTACCCACCACTGTGTTTCCCTCCAGAAACTAAAATGGCTAGAGCTTCCTAATCAAGTAACTTACACACAACTAACTCTAGCCCACAAGCTTATCCTTAATCCCTCCCTCTGCCCTTCCCTATCTTCTGCTTTTAATATGCACCTACCCAATAGAGTATTAAGATCAAACAATCAAAACCTACTCAAAGTACATAAACCTATTCATCCCCCAGGCAAAAACCTTCTATCCTTCAACCTAGCTCGCCTCTGGAACTCCCTTCCCCCACTCATCCGCACCACCTCTAATCACACTGCTTTCAAAAAATCCCTTCATACACACCTGACATCACATTGGGAATGCTCCTGCTCCCACCCTACATAACTTACTCTTCACCTACTCTCATACCTTCATGCTCTGCTCACGTCTTTAAATCAACCAGATACGTCCATATAAATTATTATACTCCATATCCCTCCTCTTCCCCCACTTCATATGGTCATTGTACCTCCTCTTCCTTTCTAGTAACCTGTTCTCTTAACTACTCTGCATAAATGGATAAGCTCATGCTAAATAGTTAATTCATTTTTCTGCAATGTATTTTAAATGTACACTTGCTGTACTACTTGATATTGCTTTATTTTTAACTGTTGTACCTATTGTTAAACTTTGTTTGTATCTAAGAATGTATGTTCATAAGTACAAAAAATGTATTTTTTGGAGCTTTTCTCCCCAGGACTCCATTGAAAACGGGTTCATTATGGCCCAATGGACTATCCTGGTAAACCAACTACAATAAATAAATAAATAAAATAAAATCTTTGACAATGCTGGATTAGAGATGTTAAATTTAATGATTTTGGAGTATGAAAGCAAAACGGAAATGTTATTAAATGAATTAAATGCTTTAAACGAGAAAGTGATTAATGATAGGGAGTTTTCTAGTGTTAAAAGAGACTATGAAAAAGTATTTGTAGAAGTTGACCAATTCTGCAATAAAATTTTGAATCGCAAAATAAAAAAGATGGATAGGGATCTCCAAGAATACAGGGATGGTAAGGTCTACCCGACTTCTGGGAGGGGAAGAACAGAACAGGACAGTATTGAAGTACCCCCTGGTAGGAGAGAGGAAGTGAACAACCAAAATACTGAATATTTGAATAATATA
Organism: Protopterus annectens; assembly: GCF_019279795.1. Taxonomy (NCBI): domain Eukaryota; kingdom Metazoa; phylum Chordata; order Ceratodontiformes; family Protopteridae; genus Protopterus; species Protopterus annectens. Next base: position 158,781,392 of record NC_056745.1, read on the forward strand.
GTTGAACAACCTAGAAGAAGTGAAAGGTTACCGGAAAAAGATAGGAAGCATTCGGTTCAAGATTTTCAGCATCCCCCCAACAGAGGGGGGAGGGTACCAAGACAACAACAACAGACGTGGAACAATTTCCGCAGCCGAGTTTAGAGGAAAGCACAATTTATTTAATAGCAGAATTGGACACTAACAAACAAATTATTTATAGAAAAGAGAATTTTTCTATTTTTAATTACACAGAATTGATCCCTACCCAGAAATATTTTAGTCTTTTCTCCAAAGGTCTTCATTTTGTTCCCCTTAAAACAATTAATGTGACCGAGACATTAATAGATTTAAAAATGTTTATTAGACAATTAAATTTGAAAATATTGTTCAAAGGGAAACCTAAAACTGGCCAAAAGTTAACCAGGTCTAGTACTTTTAATCCACCCACACACCCTATTTTGAATATATTTGGTGAACTAGTGGAGAAAGACCTAAGGAATATAAAAAAAGACACACAGCAGGCTCATTTTAACAACCTAGATTTAGCGGAACTGGAATGGGTGGAATTATTGAAAAAAGAGCGCTGCAGGATTATGAAACCGGATAAGGGAGGTGGGGTGGTATTGATGTATGAAGTAGATTATGATACTTATATTTATGAAATGTTACAAGATGTGGAACAGTATGAAGTAATATCTAAAAATGAAATTAACATTGCCCATTCCAAAATTAGTTACTTGCTGTATGACCATCTGCTACAAGGGGTAATTAATGAAAACTTATATAATTTTCTGTACGTGGACAAACCAAAGATCCCGGTTATTTTTGGGATCCCAAAAATGCACAAAGGGTTAGATCCACTTAAATTTAGACCAATTGTGGCAGGATCGGGGAGTATTACAGAACCACTAGCCAAATTTATTGATGAAAAACTTAAAGAATTTGTTTCTACTATTGAGCATATTTGCAAAGACTCATGGGAGTTTTTGAAAGGGATTGATAATGCATGGTTTGACACTCAGCTTTGGATGGTGACTATAGATGTAGTTGAATTGTTTCCTAGCATCCCCCACCATATAGGACTAGAATGGTTTGGGGAGGTGTTGACTACAGAATCAGGACTAGACAGTAGGAGCATTAACTTAATGTTGGAATTTATGGAGTTAATACTGGACAATAATTTTATGTTATTTAATGGTGAATTTTACAGGCAAAGAAAAGGGGTTGCGATGGGAACCCCTTGTGCCACAGTTTACGCTAATTTGGTTTTGTATTATTGGGAACGAAATTTTGTGTTTACCAACATTTGGAACAAGTGTATAAAATTTTACAGAAGATATTTGGACGATATATGTTTATTATGGGGTGGCACAGAGGATGAATTCAAGATTTTTATGGAATATATTAACTCTAATACAAATTTTTTAAGATTTACTTATTATATTGATTTAAATGAATTAAACTATTTAGACATTACATTAATCAAAGATTATATGAATTCTAGGTTCCAATCAAAAATATTTAGGAAGCCCACATTTTCTAACGCATATTTACATTTTAATAGTGGGCATCCTTTTTACCAAAAAAAGGGTATTATTAAAGGACAGCTCATTAGAGCTTCAAGGATGTCCAGTTCTCTTGAAAGTTTTCTTAAGGAAACTGACATTCTTAAAAAATTGTTTTTAGAGAAGGGATACCCTGAAGATTTAATTGACAATTTGACCCAGAAAGGAGAATTACTGTTGCTTGGACCAAAAAGGAAGTCAACACAATGATCTTGGGGGATTCATTCTGAATCTTCAGATGTACCCTGAATATCAGTGGAAAGGGTGGAAAACCATACAGGAACATTCCTGTCCAAGGAAAAAAGGCATCTGTCTTGAAATTTGCCAGCTGATTATTCAGAGAGGAGGAAAATGGGTCTACTAGAGGAACCATAGAGGGATCAAATCTTGGAAGACTCCCTAATCTAGTTTGCATATGTGAGGGTCTGACCTGTCCTGCTCTGCTTGTCTGCCACACAGTACTGCTCTGATGGAATGAAGGATGCCTGTCGAGTGAAACTGTGCTGTGAAGCTATATCCCAAGCTAACATGTTAGTCTGAAAATGGGGTACAACCTGTTCCCCTTGCTTTTTGATGTACAACATGACTATGGTATTGGGTGCGACAACTTCAAGAGGTCTTAGGGACCAAAGATGATTCAAAGAGTTGAGTGCCTTGATTACAGCAAGCATCTCTTTTATATTATAAGCTTGCATCTGTCCTAGGTGTTTCACACACCTTGTATCCCTCCTGAAACTGCTCCCCATGCAAAGTCCATGGCATCTCTGATGACTGACTATTTTTAAACAGGGATGGAGAAGGGGGGTCCTGAATTTAGTAATTCCTCTTCTGACAAACCCCAGCACTGAGATTTGAGAAGAGAGAGGATGTCGGTGCTTGGGTCAAAGAGACTACAGATTCCATTCTCTATCCTTCTCATTGGAGTCTTGCCAGGGTTATCATGAGAATCATAGATCCCATAATACCCAAAATCCTGAAGTATTCTCTCCAAAAACTGAGTAGAAAACCTCAGAAACAGATCTAGATATAGATCTATTTTCCCCTTGGAAGAAAAGCCCTTTGAAATGAGGTGTCAATCTAACACCACAGGAACACAATCCTGTGTGAAGGAATTAAAAAGGACTTTTGAATGTTCTCTTCAAATCCCAGTTTCTGTAAGAGATCTCTCATCCAAGTGAGATATTTCTGATACTTTGAAAAAGATTTAGCAAAGATAAGTAAGTCATCTAAATATGGAAAAAAGTTAATACCCTGTACCCTGTAAGAAGTTATTACTGGAGCTAGACGCTTTGTGAACACTCTTGGTGCAGTGGATATTCCAACGGGTAAGGCAAGGAAGAAGAGGTAACAGACTGCAAAGTGACATAGTTTTGAACTTAGGCATTATCACAAACAGGTCTAAGAAAGAAAGATACAGAACTGGTCACAAAGCATCTTCATTCTTTGGCAGTTAAACATCCTTGAATAAAAATTTTTCCCAACTTGGGAAGGAGGAACTGGTTCTATCACTCTCCGGAACAGTATGTGAAGCACAGGTGAAAGCAAAAGTGTCAGTTTTGGTGGATAAGAAATAATCCCTTGGAAAGACGGAATTTCCTCACACTGCCATCTGTAACCTTGATGAATGATCTTCAGAACCCATTTGTCTGAAACTATCTGTTGCCAAAGAGAAAAGTGTAGATTAAGAATTTCTGGAAGGGAAAAGGGACTGCCAACGTGTGGAAGAAAGGAACAAGGTCCCTTAAATAGTCAAACAGCACAGCAGTACAATGCATAGGTAAAATAACAGTTAACAAGTACAACTTCCAAATTTTGAGAACACTATATAGCATAGGCCAGATAACAAAATGTTTAGAGAATATTACACTGAGTACAGTCTGAATACATTTTTTAAAGCAAGTACAAGGAGCAAAAAGAGTTGATAAGGAAAAGCAGATACGATGAGAAGAGAAGACTTTTTGATCACCTCTACAACGAAGGAGCTAAAAAGTGAATCTCTTTCAAAATGAGAATTTAAAATATCATTATTCACATCCTCTTTGGAGGTTCTGAGAATTCAGCTAGACAAAATTCCTCAAAACAGTACCACAGGCTATAGCCCCGAAAGAAGTATCAACTGAGTCACAAACTATAAACAGAGATCAGCGATTAGTACAATAGAAGAAACTAAAATAATTTAAAGTAGATTGTTTCCTCATAAAAAGAAACTGCTGACCAAATACTCCTTATACTTTCACAATTAATCAGAATAAACATTAATATGTGAGCCTGACAATTAAAAATTCTGAAAATTAAAGTTGCAGAAACATATACTATTTTCCCGCACCCAGCAATAATCTTGCCATCCTTATCAGAAAGAGAAGGATATGAATTAACTAACTGTTTAGCAGCAGTAGGATTAATTAAAGCTATAGCTGCTAGGTCGGGTTTGGGAAGAGTGTATAAAATTGTAAAAGACTGGGAACTTCATACATTCTAGCTGACTTCTTATGGGCAGCAGGTTGGCTATCAGGAAAATTACAGGCATAGACACACACATCTTCCAAAGTTTGCAGAACTGAAGGAACTGGTGAAGGTTCAGAAAATTCTTTCTGTAATACACCATAATATTTTATGAGGGAGTGAGAAATCTTAGTGCACTCCCACTGAAAACACCAGCACATTCTTTAAATACTTTCAAAGAGAGAGAGGAGCCCCCAGACAGAGAATCAGTAACTGAGCTTTCCTCTGAGTCTGAATCAGAAAACTGTGGAGAAAACCTGCACTGTCCCTTCGTCTTCCTGCCCAGATTCAGAATCCTGAATCTCTTCAAAAAAAGAGGTATTCTTAATTTTACCAGAAAGCACTTAAGAAGGATCAATAGCTTACATAAAACCTTGAGTGAGACCCAGTAAACTACACCAGTCTAAAGAAATTTGAACATGTTTAGTTTTCTGTTCTTTTTTACAGAAAAAAATGGGGCCATCGGTGTTACAAATGACAGCAGAGGCTTCTCCAGGGATGAGCATAACATTCTGACAAAACTGGAAAGCCTTCCCTGTTCCCTCTCCCAGGACCAACAACAGTGGCTCTCCTGAATTTTCCATATTTTGTGCACTCTGATTAACAGCTTAATTTCAGCTCCCCTAGTGTGAAAAAAGAAAGTGAAAGACAGCCAGAAACTGTCACTTTTAGTAAATTCAGTTGCTGGCTAGTAGGTACACTGCCTGGATGCCAGCAAAGAAGAAACTAAGACAGCCTGAAAGAAAATCAGCTAGAAAAGGTGAAAAGAAAAAACTGACTAGGAATAATTCTACAGCTCCAGGAATAGAGATTCCAGTGGAAGTTTGTAAGCTTGGAGGGAAGAAAGTGATAAAGATCTGGGAGGTTTTGTATTTTTAAAGGACGGGATGCACCAACACCTTGGAAAAAAGCTATGATGGTGTAATACCGAAAAAAGGTAAAGACCCATCAGCTCTAACTTCATATAGGCCCATTTCAATTTTAAAACATGATTATAAAGTGTTTTTGTCTGTAATAGCTAAAAGAATGGCAAAGGTGTTGCCAAAATTCATAGATATGAATCAGTGATGTTTTATGGCGGGGATGCAAACATTTGACAACAGTAATAAAACAATTATGATCCAGAGGAAAGCATAATGTAAGAAAATACGGCTGTTGTTGGTGGATCTTGATGCAGAGAAAGCATTCAACAGTGTAAGCTGGGATTTTATGAGTAGGGCAATGGAAGCATTTGCATTTTCCGATACAATAATAAGGTTAAATAGGAGGATATATGAGGGATCTGAGGCAGAAATCAAAGCAGAAAGGTTCCTTTCTGATAAGTTGTGTATGAACAGAGGAACCAGGCAAGGATGTCCCCTTTCCCCTTTGTTATTTGTATTATATTTAGAACCATTGGTAAAGAAAGAAAGGGACTCAGAAATTCAGGGGTATAACTGGTATGGTATTCAAGAAAAGTTGGCTTTATTTGCAGATGATATTACTTTGTACCTGATAGAACCAGAAAAGGACATCTCAGTGTTGTGGAACATTCTGAGACAGTTCCATTTTTTCCTAGATATAAAATTAATGAAGATAATAACAAAGGCTATGGCTGTAAACTACATACCCACAGATGAATTGGTTCAGTAATATCCATATTTAAGGGGACATAATAAAATGAAGTATTTAGTAGTATGGGTTAAAAGGGATTCTGTTACGACAGCTAAGGATATGTTGTAGGAAGAGACTAAACAAAAGATAATACAAAAACCGAGAAACTGGAAGGTCTTGCCTATGGATATGGATAATATGATACAAGTAGTAAAAATGTTTTTAGTCTCCTTACTTTAAAACACAGGTTAGGCATATTTTTACCAACCAAAGGAGAAGTCGTGGATAGTAAATAATAAAGAGTTGAAGGATTTTATCTGGGAGGATAAGAGGGTAAGAGTCAAGAAGGATAACTTGATCCTTCTAGTAGAACAAGGAATTTTAGGATTACCTGATTTGAAGGGATGTTTTAGAGCTACAGAGTTATAGCTTATACATAACACAAGCAGAAAGCTACAATTCATCTTGGAAAGGGATGATGATGAAGCAGGAAGTTAATTCAAGAAGTAAGGAAAGAGTTTGATTTTGGATGCATTTCTTTAAGGAGAATAACAGCAGTCAAACAGAATATTATATTCATAAATTAGCAGAAAGTATACTAAGAACTAAGCCAACATGGGAATGGAGAAAGGAGATTCTGCCAACAGGGATGACTGTAATTAAGAGTACAGAGAATAGGCAAGAGAGGGCTAGAATTTACTGAAGGAGTCTGGTAAAAAACCAAGGTACTGGGAAAAATAATTAGACAGGGAAAGGTAATTGAATGAGAAAGACCAAGAAGACATTATGACTGCCTTCTCTTTCAGGGACTGAGATCTGCGTACAGGCAAATAGAAAGTGATAGGGGAATCCTAAATGAAAGACCTGCACTGTTTGAGTTTTTCATTGTATCTAGAAAAGAAGCTGCTATTAAAAAAGGGATAATTAGCATGGCATATAAAATACTGCATGATATCTATAGGAATCAATCAGAAGAGGAAAATGTTGAGAAGAGAGATTAGATAAGCAATTTACTAAGAGACAATCTGAGGAAATATGCGTCTCCCAAATACGCAACAAAATCTAGAAGACTCATGATTTTTGCCTGGAATTGTTTGCATAGTTACTTTTATTCCCAATCAGAATCCAAAGAATTTTTCCTCAAGTAGATTGCAAATGCTGGAAGTGTAATGGGGACGAAAGAGGTACCTAGGAGAATATGTTCTCACAATGTAATGAGTTGGCAGACTTTAAAATTTCCCGGTGGAGTACTCTGTCGGGAATACTGGACAACAAATGAGTGTAACTAAGGAATTATTTTTTTTTAACTGGGATACAGGATCCAAATTGCCAAGACATAGTAAACCCTTGTTAAGTTTAATTCTAGTGGCTGCCAAAAAAATTACTAGAAAAAGGAATCAAAGTCTAAACCAACCTTACTTGAGGTAGTGAATATTGTAACAGAGATAAAAGAACAGAAATTGAGGTCTTTAGAAATGGGGAAGAAGTAAAGCACATAGAAAAAATGGAAACTGTGGGAGCAATACATACAGGAAAATGTTTTGGAGGAGGAATGAGGTTTAAGACAAGGCAGGAACTGAACAATTTATATAATGTTAATAGGCTTTGATTACTTTTATACAAGCATAAAATTGCCGGTGTCACAAGTGATAATTCAATAAATGTGTTTTTTTAATTAAAAAAAGAATGGCTCTCCCTTGCCCACTGAGGGGACCCCAACAGCTGCAGAGGATGTGGATAACCACTGGTCCAAACTGGCTGTACGTACTACACCAGAGGTTTATGGGGTAAGATGAGTGGTCTGAGGTACAACAAATGGCAACAGCAAAATCACTCACCTGCAGCTGAGGCAAATTGCTAGCCTGCTGTGGAGGCAAAGGCTGTTTTCTTAACTTTTTCTTTTTGTGGCTGGAAGAAGGACTGACAGTGGAAGAGACAGTTTGTTCCATTTATACCTGCTGTACATCCTCATAAATAAGTGCTTAAATGGAGTCAAGATTTAATCATTCAGGCTGTCAATTAAAGTCTCTCCAAGTCAGGGTACACCAGTCACCCTGAGACTGTGTGAGCAGATCCAGAAAGTGAGGAAGTCTGTGGTAATTGCCCTTGGTCAATACCATTAAAAGGGAGAATCAAGATTGCCTGGGCCAATAGGGGGAGACCACAATAATCTTTGGCATTTCTCTCTAAACCTTCAGAAGTACCTTGAAAATCAGTGGAAAAGGTGGAAATGCATACAGGAACATTCCCATCTAAGGGAATGAAAATGCTTCTGTCTGACATGCATGACTGCAAGGATGTCTGGAACAGATTTTTTCCAAGTGTCTGTTTTGAAAGAAAGTGAAAAGGCCTATTTGAGGTATTCCCCACATCTGTTCTCTATCCTGGAACACCACTACCTTGAGTTTCCACTCATGCTGGTTTGTCCAGGATCCGCTTAGTCTGTCTGCCACAATGTTCTGCGCTGATGGAATGTATGATGCCTGAAGAGTAACAGAATACTGAGAAGACAGCTCCCAGGCCATCACTGCCAACTGGCACAGAGGGTAAAACCTCATACCCCCTTGTCTGCTAAGGTACAACATCACTGTGGAGTTGTCCATAAGCACTACAAGAGAACCGGGAGTCCATAGGTGGTGAGGGACCTTCAAGGCATGAATGACTGCTAGCATCTCCTTGATATTGATGTGTCTCAGTGTAGTGGCTTGCACTTGTTTCCCCATCGACACAGCTCCCCAAGCAAAGTCAGACAAATTTGTCTGAACAAAGTGCACTGATATACAAGGGGAGAAAGGAAGACCTGAATTGATACTCAACTGTTCTCTCTACCAGTGCAACTCTTACCTGATGAAGGGCAGTACAAGTAACTGGGAATCCAGGGGATGAAGATGCTAGGTCCAACAATTTAGTACATACCACTGAATTTTTCTCATATGAAGGTGAGCTACTGGTACTATAAGAATCATGGACACCATCAGTCCCCAAATTTTTAGGAATTTTCTTGTCAAGCCAACATTCCTCTTGGAGAATTCTAGAAATACCATCTGGTAAGACAGGATCTTGTCTTCAGGCAGAAAATCCATTCTCCTTCTAGAGTCAATAAGCATCACAGGAAGACAAATCTTTGTGAGGGTGTTAGACACCATTTTAGTAGGTTTAACTTGTACCCTAGATGGAAGAGTAAGACCAAGATCTTCTCTATCGATTCCAAACACTTGGATGTTGATTATGCAGAGAAGAGCAAGTCGTCCAAGTACATAAAAACGTGAATGCCTAGAGTCCAACAGTGGGCCACTACCAGACAAAAGCATTTTTCTAAACAGCCACTACCAGACAAAAGCATTTTTCTAAACACTCAAGGTGCAGCACAGGGCAATACAGAAAACTGATAGTGTGAACCAGACAAAACAAATCTCAGATATCTCCTGAAGTAATGAGCAATGATGATATGCATCTTTCTCAAGTCCAAGGTCACCATGAAGCAGAGGCCTGGTAACAGTGTCTGTAGGGTGAGCAACATGAACTTTGAGACCTTGAAAAATGTATTCAGAAAGGAAAGGTCCAACACTGGTCTCCACGACAGCTCTCTTTTGGGAACCAGAAAAATTTGGGAGTAGAAACCTCTCAGTCTTTCTGAAGAATGGACCAGTGCTATGACCCCACAGTTCAGCATTCATTGGAGAATATAAGGGAAGTTTCTATATGCAGAGTTTGAATTAGTGGAAAGAAAATCGGGGGGGGGGGGGCAGTCCATGGAAAGATATTTTAGAGGCTCAGGAATTAAAATGGCAAATTAGGTTGGCTGCCTTGAACACCCCTAGGTTAAATGAACATTCAAGTATTTATTGTATTTTGAAATTAAATTCCTATAATGTTTAGGTAATATATATATATATATATATATATATATATATATATATATATATATATATATATATATATATATATATATATATATATATATATATATTTAGTTATGCAGTCACATGTTTGTACTGTAAAATGTTAATGTTTGTTTTATAATTAACAACAGTTTACTGTTTGACTTTTAACTGTGAAGTTTGGTTATAAAATGAAAGCGTTAACTCATGAGGGAGGGGAACATTTAATTAAGTGGTCAGATGACTAATTATATGGATATAAGGTGTGCTATTTAATCTGAGGAAGTATTTGGTTATAGACAGATGAAAGCGCTTATTCCATTGCATCAATAAACCTGTTTTTATTGGGACACCGTGGTGGTTTCTTTTGGTATCTTGGATCAGGAAAGTGCATTTTTGTTGAATATGAGGGAATAACAATGTCTGCTCTGATAGATGAAGGGGAACCCCCTGAATGTAGGCAGATGTTATTTCCAATGCATTTGTAACCCCTATTAAAGATGTTGAGCACCCATTTGTCATAAACCACTGATAGCAAGACCACCTTATTGAGAGCTAACTTTAAAAACATGGCACCCAAAGGGGGACTTAAAAATGATGGATGTTGTGCCTCGGCATAGTCATAACTTCAAAGGGGATTATCCTTATTGAGAAAAGCACCCTTCTTCATAGACTTGGTGGAGCTCTCATACTGCCATTTACTTTAATTGCCTTGTCTTTTGTTCGGCTGGGACTTTTGCTTAAACGGTCATCAAAAATTATCTTGCTTAAAGGAGGACAACTTGAGAATATGGAACATTTTTCAGCATTTCTTACATAAATTTACCTCTGACATCCCAGTTTTTAAGAATTTGATTAGTTGCTGTACCAAACACACAGTCAGACTCAAGAGGAGCATTCCTAATCTCATTTTTAACTCATCAGAAAAATTCTGGCTGTGCAACTAAGCATATCTGCTTATCACCACTGATATCCACCCCCTGCAAGCACTTTTTAAAGCATGTTTTGACACCTAAGAAGCACTGGAAATAACATCCTTGATATAGACCTTTTGCTCTGCAGGTAAGGATGCAACACAATCTTCTAAATTATACATGCATCTCAACACAAACTTCCACATAAAACACTGGCAGTTAAACGCTTTAAAAGCTACAGTGCAGGACTGCACCAGATGCTTTCCCAGGGATCCTAGCTATTTGCCTAGTTTATCTTGAGGAACTGTTTTTAAAAGGACACTAGGGGGGGTCCATGGGAGGAAACCATCGGCTACAGAGAATTATGGTGGCAACTGGTATTGGAAGCCAACAAACCCCCAGGACTAAATGAATACATCTCCATCACACCATTGTTAAAGTTAAAAGCAACTAAAATTTGATTACACCTGTCATTAGGAAAACAGACAGTAGATGGCAGTAATTCCTTACATATACAAAAGGAAATGAATTTCTAAGTCTTATTACATTACATTATAAATGTTCAAATAAATTCATAAATAAAGCAATATATAACATGTTTTAAGAACAAGACAGAAGATTTTAGGACAAGCTATTTATTACAATCAACATATTATTTTTTAACTAATATATTTACGAAAAGGGAATGTACTTTTAATGTTTTTACAAGCATATTTGCTCATTTGCACATTTTTAAATGAATGAAAACAATGATTGGTTACTGCATTAATTCAATTGTGTATATAATTAAGATGACCAAAGTATGGTTGTTAATCTGATGAAGTCTTTCACAGGACGAAAACGCATGGTTTTAATAGTGTTCATTTGGTGTATTTGGTGTATTTTACGTGAATAAATCCGTTACAGCTGATCATTTCTCCTTTGGACTTTCTACTTTTTTGGTTTGGTTTGTGGAAGAAAGTTTTTGCCGTGGTGGTTTTATTAGTCGAGTATACGGGCATGGATAAGGAGAAAGACATGCAAGCTGTACAAGAAGAAACTAGCCAAACTAGAAAACTTGTGGGGCAACTCACAGCCCTTATTGATTTGCTTAAACCGCTCTGCGAATCCATGGTACAGCGCACTAATACCCAGGAAGTGATGGAAGAGAATGGCGGGCTGGTAAGCAGGCAGCAGAGACAGAAACGCAAACGCTACTGCCAGGGAGCTGAAACGTCTAAAGTGTTTGATGGAGGACCGAATGGTCAAACCTTTGACCCAGCCAACACACCGGGTATCCTGCAGGACGAGGATGACGATAACGGGGACAACTGGCGAGCTGTACAAGGAGAGCGGCAGCACAAAGGTACTGTTAACATCTCCGATACTAAGGAGATGACTTATTGGCTCAAAAAGCAACACAAATTTGATTTTAAGGTTGGTAACCACAGACAGGTTACCAACACGGATTCTTATAGTAAAAAATTAGACGATGTGGCGAAACTAATGTTGAAATACAAATCTATAGTCATAGAAAATGGATATCTCAGAGAATGCTTTGAACAGAAAATTGTGCCTAAAGGGTTACGGACTTGGAAGTACCCTAATAATGTGCAGATGGGTTTGATTTTTCACAAACAATTGATTGATGTTTTTAATAACTGTGGTATGGGAATTGTAAGATGTATTATTGATGAAAATGTAAGGAATTTAGATACAATACTTGAACAAATTAATGTTTTGGATACACACATTAAAGAAGACTTGATTTTTGAAATTAATGAAGAAAGACATAAATATACAAATTTGAAGGATGACATAGACCAAAAATGTAAAGATTTAGTGAAAAGGAAGATGGAGAAATTGAGAAGAGACATCAGGGAGTACGAAAATGATCTAAGTTACCCAAAACCAACAAATAATATCAATCCCTCATTTAGGAATTTTAACTGGTATAACAAAGAGCGGACAAGCAACAAGGGGATAAATAGAGAAGATATTAGGACTAATATATACAACAACGACTATGATGTTGAATTCCCCCCATTAGTGAGACAGGAAATGGATTATGATTTGGGTGAGAGAGGAAATGGAAATTTTCACATGGGGGGGGGGTTAAGAGGAAGGGGGAGACGCAGGTAAATGTAATTTCCAAACCTGACCTCCCTATTGAAACTCATGGTATAGTAAAAGAGGGGAACAAATGGTTGTTAAATGGCTTCACCATTTACAATTTCAGTAGCATAGAATTAAATAAGGAGCACTTTACTCTAATGGAGAAAGGCTTCAAGTTTATTCCGAAAGTTAGAGGAAACAAAGTACAAACATTGATAGACATGAAAATTTCCTTAAGGAAAATGAACTTAGAGTTATTATTTCACAAAGAAGAAAATGGTATGGACTTCAATAATTTACAAATAACTAATGAACAGAGATTATTGAAAAATAGGTAAAAACAAAGTTACCTGACAAGCAAAGCACCCTCAAAACGAAAAAATATCAACGCTCAAAATGTAGTCCAAAAGTGAGGAGTGCACCAGGCTGCAAATAAATCTCACCAAATCTTCCACAGACTGTCCTTTATTAAGACAAACAGGGATAAAAATAGACAGGTAAGCGCTTTCGCGTTGGTGTAACGCTTCTTCAGACCTTTAAAGATGTATGAATAATGCATCCCTTTATATACCATAGTACATTGAGATTTATTTGCAGCCTGGTGCACTCCTCACTTTTGGACTACATTTTGATATTTTTTCGTTTTGAGGGTGCTTTGCTTGTCAGGTAACTTTTTTTTTACCTACTTTTCTTCGTTGATTACCTGCTGAGACATGGCTGTACAACCTGCATCATCTAACAGTGATCGGATTCATGAAGTATTAAATACTCAGCGTATGGCTACGCTGATAGAAATGAGAGAGAACCCGCTACTCAAATTAACTGTTCGTGATTTAGCTAATACTGAGGATGCAGCTAACAACACTAAACATAATATGGAGGTTACACTGTTAACAAGACGTCTTGAGACTAAAATGCAGAGATTAAGGAATATACAGTGGCAGAAATTACATATGCAGGCATGCTTGAGTTTTAAATTGGTTCCGCGAGGTTTAAGGGTGTTAAAAATGCCAACCTTTGGAACAGAGTATCCAGAATTACTTTCCACCTGGCAGAAACTTAACCTGGATACCAGCTTTGCCTATATCAACATTTTAATTGAACAATATTACCTGGCTGAGAAAAATTTATTAACAGAGATAAATACTATAGAAGGTGAACTGTTGAAACTGCTCAATGAAAATGAACTGAGCAGTATGTATCAAGATCTCAAACAAATTTTGCTGACACTCGATAATAAACTTAGACAAGACAAGAAGAGAAAATTGAACGAGATTTTTCGATTTCCAAAAGGCCAGGTCTTTGCTTGGCCAAGGGATAAGAAGCAGCCTTTGGGTAATCGGCAGAACTATACAGTCGCTAATTTTAAATCTAAGCCAGTGCTTCAGAACAGTAAACTACCAGTGAGCAACGCCCCTTTGATGATGTCATCAAATGAAGACGCTATACCGACCGACACAACGACACAAGCTGCCAGTATCACTACAAACGCTCCGGTTTCTACTTCTGTGGCTGTGAAACCGACGCGAATCACTGTAGAAGCCATGATCCATTCTGCCAACTCAGATAATAGGGACACCCATGCACTACTTGGTCCCACAAGTGATTTTGCGGCTAAAGACCAACGAAGGAAACAGACGAGGATAGACTCTTTTATTGGAGCTTCTGAAGATGAGATATTCGGTGAAGGTGAAGGTTTTCCTTCTTTCCCTTTACCGATAAAACCGTTCGAGAGAAGAACTTTGTCACCCTTCAACAGGAAGAGAAAGAACACGGAGGAATTTGTCCCATACCAGAAGAAAATGATGAACTTTACCAGCATGACCTGATTATTAACATCTCAAGGTATGAACTAAATCTTCATGAAACTTCATTATTGAACAAGGGGTTAAGCTTTATCCCTCTTGTTCAACAGACTTTGTCGACATACTGGTGGACATTAAATTGTTCACCAGAAATTTAGGGTTGAAGTTAATGTATGGACATAATGATTTGAATGTTGATTCTACAGCATCCAATAATTTTAATTTTAAGAAACCGTCTGTTTTTATACCACAGCCTCATCCCCTCTTGGAAGCCTTTGAGAAGGCATGCGAAAGTGATTTATTTACTTTGTATAATAATAATAAATTGAAACCGGAGTTTCACAATCTGACGTTGCATGAGAGGGAAGCTATTGTTAGTTTACAGAGTAACAATGACATCATTATCATAAGGCTGATAAAGGGCGCCATTGTCATTATGGATAAGAACATATACACCAATAAAATGCAAGAAATGTTGATGGACAAAGACACATACACTCCCTTGACTGGAATGCACTCAATAATTTAATTAGGGAAGTACATAGTACGCTATATGATATGTTATTATGTAAAACTATAGACAAGGAACTCTATGTTTATTTTACGGTAGAGAATCCTTTGGTTCCCACTTTTAGGGTCTCCTAAAGTGCATAAAACAGAGATAATCCCCTTTGAGACCCATTGTATCTAGCAAAGGATGGCTCACAGAACCACTTTCCATCTATTTGGACAAGATGTTCAAACCGATTGTGACCAACACTAATTATATTTTAAGGGACACGCAACAGTTTTTAGAGAAATTATCTGACTTAAACAGATTACAGTTGCTTTCAAGTGATGACATTCTTGTAACACTTGATGTGACATCATTATTTACATCAATACCAAATGATGTTGGTATTGAATATGTCGCCAGTTCCTTTTGGCACATGACATAGCTAATACAGATGTTATGAAATGGATGAGCCTCCTAGAATTAGTTCTTGAGAATAATGTTCTGCTCTATGACAATAAGTATTTTTTGCAAAGCAAGGGGGTAGCCATGGGGACCCCTTGTGCCAACACCTATGCCAATTTGGTGTTGGCACAATGGGAAGACACTTATGTATTTAATCATGCTTTATACTGTCAACACTTAAAACATTATAGTAGATTTGTTGACGATGTGTGTATTGTATGGGGGGGATCAGTTACATTACTAACAGACTTTGTTAGATACTTGAATGCCACTACTGATTTTCTGAATTTTGAATGCAGTTACTCTGTTTTGGAGATTGTATTTTTGGATGTTAAGCTAACCAAGGGAACCCATGGCATAGACACTGAGTTATTTAGGAAGACATGTTGGAAAAACAACTTACTGCACCGCAGCAGCATGGATCCCAAACATATACACAAAACCATTCCCAAGAATCAAATGTTACGGGCCTCTAGATTAACCACTCAAGAGTCTACCTTTAATAAACAGAAGACTATACTTAAAAAGAATTTTTTAGAAAGGGGCTATAAAGAGACAGAAGTACATGAAGCACTAATTCATGGGGATATTCACAGAGTAGGTAAGGGCACTCCGTTTTTAAGGAGAGTAGATGATAATGATGGGTTGAACATCAAAACCAATCCCCAGCAGTAAACAGACTGATTATTCCTTATACTAATATCAATAACCAAGTAAGGCAGGTTATAGGAGACAATTGGAAATTACTCTTGATGGATGAGAAAATAAAAGACTTAGTTGATACTAGACCAACAATATCTTATAGAAACATGAAGTCCCTAGATAGGAGACTATGTTATGAAAATCTTAACAAGGTCAATACTTTTCCACATAAGACAGGAACCTTTGCATGTTTAAGTTGTAAGCAATGCAAATATATAGCTGCAACTGATAAATTCATACATCCACACACAGGACGTGAATATTCGTTCAAGGGATATGCATGTTGTAAAACTAGAGATGTTATATACCTCGCTCAATGCCAACAATGTACACTTTTTATGTTGGTAAAACCAATAGGACATTACGTGAGCGAATAAGAGAACACATCTATGCAATTGATAAACAGAATACAACAAATGCCCTAGCACGACATGTTTTAGATAAAGGATCTTCACATTGTTTTAAATTCATGGTCCTTGAGACTTTAACAAGAACTAATAGGCTAGGTAACATTAAAAGCCACACAGAAGGGATAGAGAACAAATGGATTCTTAGGCTACAAGCCCATTTTTATGGGCTCAATGATAAGATATCCCTCAAACCCTTTCTAGCCAGTAGACCCTTGAACCACTGAATTCTACACATTTATATTATGTATTCAATATTCATGTTTTTAATATATGTTTTAATATATGTTTTAACATATGTGTTTTTAACTCATGAGTCTATTTATGTGTGTTTTCACAATTTTACTATATGTGCTTTCATAAGCTTTGTAGAATTTAGTAAGACATTTATACTCAGACTTGTTTGAATTTGTAAGCATCATTAACTACATCAATTACACCTTGTGGTCTTTAATCAATTAAGGTGCAATGTACTATGGTATATAAAGGGATGCATTATTCATACATCTTTAAAGGTCTGAAGAAGCGTTACACCAACGAAAGCTTACCTGTCTATTTCTATACCTGTTTGTCTTAATAAAGGACAGTCTGTGGAAGATTTGGTGAGATTTATTTGCAGCCTGGTGCACTCCTCACTTTTGGACTACATTATTGAAAAATAAATCCACTTTTAATCCACCCATCCAGACACAATTAAAGAACTTTGAAAATGTTATGGAAGAAGCTATTATTAAAGCTGACAAAATGGTAGGATATAAGAATAATTTAGACTCAAAAGAAAAAGAGAAACTAGCAGAATTAAGATATGATGAAGGAATTAGAGTCATGAAGCCTGACAAGGGTGGGGTTATGGATGTCATAGAATATGATGGTAAAATGAATGAAACTAAATATAAAGTGGTTTCTAGGAATGAGATAAACCTAGCTTACAAGAAAATAGACACAATACTAGAAGACATGTTAATTGAAACTATCATAGATAGTAAAATGTTCTCATTTTTGAAAATAGACAAACCCAGGATCCCAATTATTTTCGGCATACCGAAAATACACAAAAATAATGTTAACCCACCCTTCAGGCCTATTGTATCAGCAGAAGGCTCGAAAACCACATCACTAGCTAGGTTTGTGGATGTAAAAACTAAACATATATGGTTGAACAAGAAGGCAATACTTAGAGATTCTTGGGACCTTTTGAGAAGTATAGGCCCAGAATTATTTGATGAAGACTTAATATTAGTGACCATTGATGTGATTGATTTGTTTGGGTCCATACCATATGATGAAGGTACCAGGATGTTTGAGGAAGAGATATTTAATGACAGTAATTTGATACATGAGGACAAAATAGTGTGCACAGGCTTAATGGACTTGATTTTAAGGAATAACTTTCTTTTTTTTTTTTCAAAACAGGTTTATTGTTTTAACATATAAGAGAAATATCATAACAATTTTATACAAGTAATTAAAAATAGGTATTATTATAATATTCAACAAAACAACTAAAGTATTTACAAAGACATCCACTACAATCAGATCAATTAATTAAACTAAAATACCATGTTATTGAAATTAAAATTTTTTTAACAAATTTTGTAAATTATCCCATACAATAAAATAAGATGTTTTTCTATTTGTTCTAGTCCTAATTGTGTTTATTTCCATATGGCACACTATATTCATAACATTTTTAAATTCATTGAACGAAGGAGGTGTATCTGAAATCCAATTTCTAGTTATTATTTTCCTAGCCACTGCTAGAATAGACCATAAATAGAAGTTATGTCCTTACCATAACGTTCCATGTGGAGTGTTCATCTCGCCTTTGTTCTTACACATGGGTTCGGAGCCGATCCTCGGCTCCGTGCCGGCCTCTTGCAAGCTCTGCATCGAGAAGAAGCTCGAGACAATCTAATACCCACAATCCCCCTCTGCCTTTACCTCAGATCTAGTTTGCAAGCAAACCAATCTCCAGAGAGAGCACATTCATGCTTACATCACATATGCACAGAAATAGAAGTCTATACATAACTATATATATAAAAGAACAAATAGCCATATATATATACATGCCAACTATGTACACAACATCTGCAAAGCAGAAGCAGAATGCTCCCGGCCAGGCATCAAAGAACGTTCTTCTTAAGGGCGGGAGGGTGGGAATGTAAGAACAAAGGCGAGATGAACACTCCACATGGAACGTTATGGTAAGGACATAACTTCTATATGTGATAGTGTTCAATCTCGCCGTTTGTTCTTACACATGGGTAGCGTCCCTAGCTCCTTATTCCTGAGGAACTCACGGAAGGACGTTCTTGAGCACAGTGGAACCAAAGGTTGCTCTGTCCCTAGAAGCCTTGTCTACCTTATAATGAGAAATGAATGTATGTGGCTTAGACCAAGTAGCAACCGCACAAATAGCGTCTAGTGGTAGGCGGGCTGCATGAGCCAGAGATGTAGACACTGACCTTGTGGAATGTCCTTTGGGTTTGTGTAAGAGAGTTAGATTTGAGGAATCATAGACATAGATTATACAATCCGTTAGCCACTTAGAAAGAGTTATTTTGGTAACCGCTAGTCCTTTCCTGCTATCAGCAAAAGCCACGAAAAGTTGATCAGTTTTTCTGTGATCTTTTGTTCTATCCAAGTAAAATCTTAGTTGTCTGTGAACATCTAATTTGTGCAACATATACTCCATTTTGTTGGAGTGATTTTTGAAGAAAGTGGGTAATTCAATGGACTGATTAATATTGTTAATAGAACACACTTTAGGGAGGAAGGATGAATTAGTTCGAAGAGAAACTGTCAGAGTGAAAGATCAAATAAGGGTGCTTGATGGAGAGAGCCTGAAGTTCAGATACTCGCCTAGCGGAAGTAATGGCTACCAAAAAGAGAGTCTTCCATGACAAAAATTTTAATGGGCAAGAAGAGGCAGGTTCAAAGGGGGGCAACATTAATTTAGATAACAACAAGTTTAGACTCCAAGGTGACGTAGGAGATCTGACTGGTGGTCTAATATGAAAACCCTTTTAAAAGGCTTTACAAAGTCTGTGGGCCATAACAGGAGCCCCACATTCTTCCACATGGAAATTTGAAATGGCAGCCAATTGAACTCTTAGTGTAGCAGGAGAAGCACCCTGATGGAATAAGTCCGTTAAAACTCTAATATTTTATTCAAAGGAGCTATAAAGGGATCCACTTGCTGTGTATTCGCCCAGAATACAAATCGCTTCCATTTACTAGAATACGTTTTAGTAGTGGAAGCTTTATGAGAAGCCACCAATATATTCCGAACTGCTGGCGAAAGAAGATCAGACCTGGCTAAGTTGGGAATTGGAGCAACCAAGCTGCTAGATGGAGGGACGAGCTTGGGATGGGGAGCCCCTGACGAGTGAGTCAATAGATCTGGCTCTGGGTCCAGAATCCAGGGTCCCCGAATGCAGTGTGTCTTCAGGAAAGAAAACCAAATTTGACGAGGCCAGAATGGGGCAATGAGGATTACTGTCCTGTGAAGGTTTCTGGCTTTCTGGAGAAATTTTGATATCAGGGGAAATGGAGGAAATGCATACAGGAGTCCCGGGGGCCAATCGTGAATCAGTGCGTCCCTGGGGACTTCCCCTGGAGGGGGTAATAGGGCAAAGTAGCTCCTGCATTTGGCGTTCATTGGAGACGCAAACAGATCGCAGGAAGGCTGGCCCCACGTGCGAAAAATCCTTTTCGCCACTGACTGTTTTAGGGACCACTCGTGCGGTAACAGAATTGCTCTGCTCAGCCTGTCGGCTGTGACGTTGGATGACCCCGGGATGTGCGTTGCTATTAGAAAGCGACCCGTGGACTCCGCCCACTGCCAGATTCTCATGGCCTCTCTGCATAGCTGATAGGACTTGGTTCCCCCTGCTTGTTTATGTACCAGACTACCGACATGTTGTCCGTCTGAACTGCAATAGTTCCTAGAGGAAGAAGGGGAGCAAAGTGTTGCAACGCTAGAAACACTGCCCTCAACTCTAGAACATTGATGTGCAGATTGTACTCCAAATTGGTCCATTAAGCCTTGGACTGTCTGTCCCTGAAAGATGCCCCCACCCTATCAGGGAAGCGTCCGTGGTCACCGTAACTGTAGGCGGTAGCACAAATGGTCTCCCTTGGAAAGGTTGCGTTGAAGCCACCAGTTTAGATGTGTCTTGCATGTTTTCGTTATAAGAATCTCGTGTGTTAGAGGTAGTTGTTGAAGCGACCATTGTGCAAACAGTAGCCATTGAAGGACTCTCATGTGCAGCCTTCCCAAGGGTATTGCAATAAGGGAGGCTGACATGAGTCCCAAAACCTTCAGTACCAGTTTTGCTGGAGATTTCCTTGACAAAAGAAGAAGACGTATGTGAGTCTGAAGTGATAGTATCCTTTCTGGGGGAAGTCTTAGAATTAACTGGCGTGTGTTTAATTCTGCTCCTATGAACAAAATATTTTGTGATGGCTGAAGCAAGGATTTTCGAAGTTACGGAAATTCCCAGGTGAACACACAGTTGAAGAGTAAAGTCTCTGGCCTGTAATAGTTGGCGCTGGGTGGTGGCAGAAAGGAGCCAGTCGTCCAGATACGGAAACACCTGCAATCCTTGGCGTCTCAAGTGAGACGCTACCACTGCCATGCATTTGGTGAAGACCCTGGGGGCTGAGGTCAGACCAAAGGGCAGGGCTCGAAATTGAAAGTGACTGGCCCCCAGCCGGAAGCGCAAATGATCTCTGGATGCCCTGGCCATTTTGATGTGGTAGTATGCATCTTCTAGATCTATTGAGCACATCCAGTTGTCCTTCTGTAAGAATGGAAGGATCGATTGAAGCGTGACCATTCGGAACTTTTGCTTGCTGACGAACGTATTGAGGTAGCTTAGGTCCAGGATGGGCCTCCAGTCCCCTGTTTTCTTTGGAACTAAAAGAACCTTGAGTAAGTCCCGAATCCTTGCTGGTCCGCTGGGACTGGTTGGATGACTCTTTTTTCTAGCAGCTTTGAAATTTCTATAGCTGCTGGCTCGCAGATGGGACGGTACATCTGGGAGTCTTTTCTTTGGAGTGGGATGGGATAGAAAGGGTATGTTGTAACCTCTGGTAAGCACGCTTTTTACCCACTTGTCTGTAGTTACATTTTGCCAGGCCTGAGGGTATAAAGCTAAGCGACCCCGACTGCCTCCAGAGCAGGACAGTCGGGCCTCCTCTCAGGAGTGCTGGAAAGGTTTACCAGGGAGTGTATCCCTGTCACCTTGATGTTGCGGACCCCTCTGCCGCCTGGGCGTCTTCCACCTCTGCCCCTCCTCTGCCTCTAGAGGGGAATCTCCTGTGTGCCTGGGAAAGCTCCTTGGGGTTTTGAAACCACATTTTCCACCATGTTGCCCTTTGGGGTACGGTCTGGTTGGGGTGGAAAACGGACTCCGACAGCAGACAGAGTCTTTCCCTCCTGTTCACACCGGTAAGGGTCTCCTTTACTTTGGGGCCAAAGAGAGTGGCACCGTCAAATGGGCGTTAGTAAAGGAAGACTTGAAGGCTTCCATAAAGGAACATAAGCGCATCCAGGATTGTCTGCGAAGAGCAATCGCTGAAGCTGCTGCCCTACTCGAACCTTCTGCGTGAGGAAATCAGCCTCATGGACGAGTTCACAATGGATGTAAGGGTATTAAGTTGAGCTGTCACTTTCTCTGTGACAGCAGCATCTGTAGTACCCTGGAGGGTATCTCCCAACTCTTTGACTAGATCCCTCTGTAGGCGTGTAAAATGGGTCAAATAGTTCAGGGATCGCATGGAAAAAGCCGCTGAACTAAAAATGCGCTTCCCGTACCTATCCATCGTCCTAGAATCTTTATTAGGGGATGGACAGATGAGGAAGACTCTGACATCTCCTTTTCGTGGCCGCTGCCACCATAGCGTCCACTGGAACTCCTTTTGTTAAGTAGGACTTGTCCTGAGGTGCCGTGATGTATTTATTGGGTTTCCTTGGGACTGGTTCCACTGTGTCAGGAGCCTCACGCCCTTGAGCAATTAGTTCCATTAATTCATCGAAGGGCGGAGTGACCCAGGAGGAGGAAGGGCGAGCACCAAATGCCTTCAGCAAAACTGACTCATCCTCAGAAGGGGGAAGGGACTGCCAGTCACCTCTCTGTTTCAGGATCTCCAATATGTCAAAGAGACATCTGCTGAAGGTGACTTAGGGGACCCTTCTGACTCATCTAAGTCAGTATCAGATGTCAAGGATTCTTGTGGAGAATCCAAGTGTCTCCTCTTACACAATCTTTTCCTTGGGACTTCTTCTGTGGGAGCATCCGAAGAAGCCTCCGAGGAAGAGGGGCACCCTCCAGGGGTGGCTGAGACACTGGTGCCCGACGCTTGGATGTGGCCGTGGGTGCAGAGGAGGATAACGCCCTTTATGCGGAGGAGAGGTTGCTTCCACTGATGTGGTTGTCTGGGTAGACAACACCTTCCTCATTAGATCGAACGCCCGGTCCCGCATCGAAGAATCTCCGGTTCAAGAAATGGGAAGAATCCCGACACAGGCACCGAAGGCATCGACCCGAGGAGCGAATCGATCCGCCGAGGCCCGAGGGAAGAGTCGGAACCAAAGCGTCGGTTCGACTCGGCCCGGAACCAAGGACAGATCGTCGGCTCGAGACTCCGGTGCGGTCCGGAGTCGAGGAGAGGAACAGACCGAGAAGGCGGTTCTGGACCGAGGCTCCACAATCAGAAGATCAACCTCTTCCGGCTCCAAAGACTCGATAGGTCTCGGAGGAGGAATGGATGGAGACAAAGGGAGGCCTTCAAGTTTCGACACCAACTGGGTGGAAACCGAAATAAGTTTGGACAGGGCGAATGCTCCAATAACTTCTGCACCACGATCCACATCGATATCGGAAAGTTTAGAAGAAGAACGGGTCGAAGGAACCGAAGACGGAGCCGACCTCAATAAGGTCGAAGGAGGGAGCTCCATCACGGTTCCAAGACTCGAGGCTCAGGAACCGATACCAGTTGAACACTCGGCCCAAGTCTGTGGAACCGGTGATCTAACTTTTGCTGAAGAGCTCGGAGCCGATGACTTGGGCTCCAACGTCTTCGATTCCTTAGAGGATTTCGATGCCTGGTCAGAAGCATCCAGAGCCTCCTGAAAAGAAGGTTTTAATAAACCTCTGTCCATGAGTTTCCTGCCTATCTGTCATGACCCTCCCACTAAAAGAGTGACAGATAGAACAGTCCTCTTGCAAGTGGAGAGGGCCAAGGCAGTAGACGCAGGAACTATGGTTGTCAGTCACTGACATTTTCTGGCCACACTGACAACGCTTAAATCCTGATTTTACCTTATCAGACATATTACAAGAAAAAGACAAGTCCAGTATTATAGTCAAATCCGAGAAAAAAAGTGTCAAATCCGGTTTAAATGTCAAATCCTTTTTAAATTTAAGAAGGGTTGTAGGCCCCGAAAAACTCTAACCGATAAATAAGATTAACGGTACCGAGAATTTAACTACTCAACACACAATCACTCAGTATATCAAGATATATCAAATAGAACAAGAAAATCCAATAAAATATAACAAATTAAGTTATATCTTAACTTTAGATGCTCGAGCTAGCTCCCAGCGATACGAGCAGCGCAAACTAGATCTGAGGTAAAGGCAAAGGCGGATTGTGGGTATTAGATTGTCTCGAGCTTCTTCTCGATGCAGAGCTTGCAAGAGGCCGGCACGGAGCCGAGGATCGGCTCTGAACCCATGTGTAAGAACAAACGGCGAGATTGAACACTATCACATCAAGGGAAGCTTAACCTTTTTAACACTTTGAGGTACAGGTGTGTTGAATAATATAAGAGATTTAGAAATAATGGAATTATCTGTAAAAAGAGCCTGCAAAAATTCATTAATTGACTTCCAGTATTCTTTCAATTTTATACAGTCATAAAACATATGAGCCCAGTCAGCATTAATTTCTACATTACATCTCTTACATAGATTATCTTTATTATTTATTTTATTCATCATCAAAGGTGTATAAAAAGATCTATGTAAAAATTTCCATGTATAAAGTCTCCAGACAATGGAAGACCTAGTTCTATAAGCAGATTCCAATATATATTGTTTATCTTGTTGATTTGGTGGGTCCCCATTAATAGAAGTGAAATAATTCCAGTATGAATCTACACTGTAAAAAGTTTCTTGTCTGATAACTTTATGTATGTATGAAAGTTTACCTTTATCAGAAACTTTATGTTGTAAATTTAATATCAAGTAATCAATCAGTGTTGGAATAGATTCTTTAACAGTTATAGACATTAAATCTATTTTATTAATGAGATGTTGTCTAAAGGTCTGAACCTCTAACCAGCAAGTTTCTCTTAGATCAAATTCTTGTTTTAAGAAATCTAGATTTTTAACTTTATTATCAGATATCAACTGATACCAGTACTTTAGATCATTATCTATAGCTAAATGAGTTCCTTCAGAAGTAGATGACAAAAGCATACCCTGAGTATACATTATAGGAAATACAATAAAATTCCATTCCCTATACTTAGGGTGCATGAATATAAAGTTACGATAACTAATAATAATATTTAATGGGTAACAAACCATATGTTTAGGTGTAATAGGTGAAGTACAAAATTCCTTTAGTAACCATAACATGGAGTTATTTACAATCATATTTTTATGTGTTAAGGAGATTTTCATGAAGTGTATACTAATTAGCTCCCAATAATCTTTCCATTTTGTGACATATGACTGATCTATTAATAAAGTAATAACTTTTACAATAGAAGAGATAGTATATAAATTAAAGTCT